>NW_026863590.1:0-7034 GCF_026571515.1 Ruditapes philippinarum
AAAACAAAGCTAAGCATCAAAATTATTGATGTCATAAAACCTAGCTCGTGTTCTGTAGGAAAAATGTGGCATGACCCTAAGCTCGAAACATTCATCATAATGTATTAATAAGCAACATATATCAACATTAGTAATGTATTGTTTTGTTTTTCACGTATATAAAAACGTAAACTAGATTCCAAATAGTTTGTCTTTAACAACTTACACTTTTTGACCGTCAACAAGCAAAGGGTCTAGTATATAAGTTTTATCTTCAATCTTGTATTTTTGAATATTTAACAATAGAATACAATACTGTAACAGTAAAATAGAATACAAAACAATGCAATATTGGATTCAAGATTTTAATCACTCAATACACAATGCATGTAAATATTACGTAACAACATATTTTACAAAAAAACGAGATATGTAACATAAAATACTCATGTCATATTACGATTTCCTTTCTGCATACTTGAGAAAGTATAACATTTACCAAAAACGAAACACATTATTTTATGATATTAATCAAATATCTTATAGGAAAAAAACAGCCAAAGTTTTTTATATACCACAAATAAGAACGTCATTGTTCATTTATTTCCCTCAAAATTTATTATATTGGGAGATCTTTAATAGAATTCAAAGATATATATTTTTATTCATAATCAGATTTTTGGCATTTTAACACACCGTGAATATCCAGTAATGCTGGAATGTGAAAATAATGCATGATTCGTGAAAAAGGTAACGCAGAATTGTGCAATAAATTGCGGATATCTGACAGGATTTCCAACGCGGAAAGTTAATTTGCCAATATATATTTTAGCTTACCAAACTGAAAAAAAGAGTAGCCGCATACGGCTGCGAAGACATTTTCTTTTATAAATTATCCCTCATCAAGATTATTTCTGAAAAATTCTGCTTACTTTTCAAGATCATTCGTGAAAATGATGGCTTAGCCACCGTATTGAGCTAGATTTTGGCATTTGTAGACATTTATAAGTACAACAGTGTATTATATACCGTATACTTTTGATTTTCGGTAGGCAAGTGACATTAACTAAACTTCTGGTAACATAGAAAATTGAAAATAAGCTGATAAAATGTAATTCAAGCCGATTTTATGAGGTAACGCAGATGTACGTGAATAGCGCTTCGCGGTTACGCTGGACAATGTAATTTTTTCATATATTGTACTGAATTGTTACACAGGTTTAACGCCATTAATCGGCGAGGATAAGCACTTTTCAAATATATTTGTTTTGGGGGAAACTTTAAGTTATTTTATACAGAATCTATTTTAAGATAAGGTAAGTAGAAAGAAATTAACGCGTCAACACCAGGGGTGTTTATTTTATTTTATTATCTACCTGTTTCGACCTACCGTGAGGTCATCATCAGGATAAAATTAAACAGAAATTTGTTCTTAAGTATTAAAAATGTTTAGGATGGTAATAATCAATTTAAGTGTAATAGCGTAGAAAAAATAAACATAGTCTCGTATTCGTCCTTGTTATCTAAACCTATAAGCTTCAAAATATAAGTCTTTGTTGAAGCAATGCGTGAAAATTTCTAACTCAACGGAAAATGGGATTTGAGCCATTTATCACAATAGGCAATTTCGCAGATGGCAGTTATGAAAACAATGCTTTGTTAGATTATAGAAATTTTCATTGTTCTCACTCTTTATTAATATCAATTATCTAACATAATAATCACCCTTTATCTGCTAAATTCATGAAATGATTTTGCTCAGGTGTGAATTTGGAACAGTTTATTCCAAGTCTGAGGTATTGCTATTAGATCTTTAATGTATTTGTACAAATGAGCTATCAGTGAGCAAATGGTCAGTCTGTATGAATGTGACCTCGTTCTGTACTGGTGGCCTCTTTTAGGGTCATTCGTCCTGGTAGTTTTGTAAACGTCTATAGAAATGCCAATCATAACATTTTTTGTTAAATAAACTCTTAGATTCATATGTGTTTTGCCATAGAAGTTTACATATAATAAGAAACCCACAGAGTAGAGTAAATATTTGCCCCAAGGATTATAATTTATTTAACTTTTGCAAAGAACAATAAGGTTATGCTACATTTAAAAAACAAGTTTGGGGCATTATAGCTTCTAAGTAAAATATTTTTTGTAAATAAAAGTTACTTTCTTATATAAGAGTAATAAATAGATTAAATAAATAATCCATCACTAGGTAAATTGTTACATCCAAATATTTATTTGGTTGGGTTGAATGTATAAATAATATGAAAACAATAACATTTTCCGGCGTTACGTTGAATCACTATTCACGTTCATCGGCGTTACTTCATAAAACGGCTTAAATCACATTTTAACAGCTAACTGTTACCAGAAGTCAAGTTAATGTCACTTGCCTATCAAATATCGAAATTAAACGTAATAATATGCATTGCTGTACTTATAAGGGTCTACAAAAAGTAAACTTCACTCTCAAAACGTTGCCCAAGCCATCATTTTCACGAATGATCTTGAAAAGTAAACATTTAATGGGAAATTATCTTGATGAGGGATAAAGAATAATGTCTCCAAAGTGGTATGCGGCTGTCTTTTTTACAGTTTGGTTAAATATAACATATTTTGGCCAGTTTACTTACCGCGTTGGAAATCGTGTCAGATATCCGCCATTTATTGCACAATTCTGCGTTACTTGTTGCACGAATTGTGCGTTATTTTCACAGATATACACTATGTAATAGGAAATGAATTTTGTATGTGTTGATTGCCCAGATAGTATTTTCTCTGTTCTAAAGTTACCCTATGTCAATTTTCAGTTTCAACCGACAATTAAGGAGCTTTATTTAAGATACTTGTGTGGTGAATCACTAAGATATTTCCCAATATCAAATTGCTTTTTAAAAATCGATAATGCCTACATTTAGATTTTTTTAAGTCTAAGTACCACTCATCTCTAAATATATCTGATAATTTTGGTTTAACTTAATTAACCAGCCAATTTACGTTAGGAACGTCATGACTCATTTAAATATTAGTAATTCTCTATTCTATGAAAATATCTGTTATGCAAGTTATCCTTTCGAAACTAAAATTTGAATTACTTTATTTTTAAAATATCTTTAGGAAACCACATAGATATCATTTGTAAACTGTTTGTAATTTGATACTTTGTCCGAAATGAAATCATCCTCACTTTATTTAATTTCAATGCATAACGGTGTGGTATTATTAAGTCGAAAACGAATATGTATTGCCATATCCTACATTATTTAGTCAAACCGCTAGATTCTAGTTAAATAATATCTGCCAGAAATAACCTAAGTTAAGTGATCAAATAACTCAAGATGAGTCAAGTCATTTTCAAATGCATACGAACTTTACTAATATTAAACTGTTTGAAATGAGATCGTACTATCTATTAATTTCTATTATTTAAAAATCAAGAATTGTAATAGACGCATACCCATTTCAAATTCTTTTCTCTACGGCAATTGTTGCTATACTCGTATACCGATTGGAAAGCGGGTGTTTAATGAAGATATTTACAAGAAAGTCTGTATTACCTTTTTTTCTTCTGCATCCTATTTCACACCATTAGTTTAAAATTCCGGGAAATATGTTACTGAATCATATGTTCAATTATAAAAATCAAGTTACTTGTTATAATAAGTGTCAAAATTTAAGTTTAAATGGCTTGATAGGCTTTCAGACATTTCGTTTTAAGATAACATAAATGTTGTTGTTTGACTATTTTCAAGCCTCAAAAATAAGAAATTATTTTGAAACATGTTCCTTCTTAACATATATAAGTGAAAATGTTTTAAACATTTTAAATATTTTATGTCCACGATCACGTCAGTGGTCCGACAAAAAGTTTTGTGACCGCCTGAATGCACTTTTATTTATTGTGGGACCGCTAAAATTAAGCGGCATGTAACCGCGTGGACTATTATACACAAATGCGCATACTATTAGCAGAATGACAACAATATTTTGTTTATTTTAAAAGAACTTTTGTGAGTTAACAATATGATTTACAACTTTTACTATTATGTTTATGAACATCGTGGTTTAATATAAGAAGAAAAAAACAGTACTTCGGACCTCGGACCTCATAGCATTATACTGACCCCCGTCAGGCACAAATATTGAACGGACCACAGTTTTTGGCTTCGGTCCGTTAGAATTTTTGCAGGCTGACTGATTGCTAGCTAAAATGCTATAAAGACCCTTAGTGTTAGGTACTATCTTTTAAATAATTCATGACTACAGCAGTGCATAAGAAATGTAACCGTCCATTTCTCGACTTCACTGATATGTTCATATGCTGATTTATCATATTACGATATATATTTTTTTAACAATTCCAAAGAAATTTAAAACGTATTTGGTTGACAAAATGTCCGAGAAATTAATATTTATTATTCATATTTAGACTGTGGTGACGTTCACAATGTCAGTATAGACCATTCCGCCAAAAGACACCAGATTAATGGTACCACATACAAATCAACTGCTACCGTAGATTGTGATGAAGGCTATTACATCAAAAATGAAACACCAATACTTGGAATATCAACAAGAACACTGACATGTGCTGAAACTGGGAGTTGGATAAATATGCCTACTTGCATTCCGAAAGGTAAAGTACGGAAATGGACATTTTGATTATTTTTCAAACTAATATCATACATGCTATTTCTCCTTTAATGATTACTGAGGAATACAGATACGCTTGATACATGTTTTAATGATGTATTTCCTTATTCATTAAATTTCTTGTGTTTTTTACAGACTGTGGTACGTTAGAAAACATTACTATACCTAACGCAGTTAAACGATTAGATATAAATGGCACTACATTTACATCAATCGCCAATGTTAGCTGTGATGCAGGCTTTAAGGATGAAAACAAAAAAAGTCAGACATCGGGAATTACAAGTACGTTTATCAGATGTAGTGAAAATGGAACATGGTCCAAGTTACCAAATTGTGTTAGAAAAGGTAAATATATGAGACCATAAATCGTCGTACTTTGTGTTTTACTATGATACTTTTAATAAAACAAAAATATGCATAAAACTTTCAAAACATGGGCCATAAGGCCTAGACGTCTGTGGGGAAAATATTGGACGGCCATAGACTTGAAACATTCACCGTGTTTAGCATTATAGAAACATAGATTAATGTTCGATATTCACATATTCTAAAAGGTGAAGTAATTCGAGTGTTTCATTTATAACTACTAACACTTTTGACAATTAACAACCAGTGAGAATATAATTGTCATCTTCCATTTTGTATTCTGGATATAATAACATGCAGCACACTACAAAGGAATACGAAATTAATAGTGTTATACAATACAATGTAATACGATACAAATAAGAACAGTATAATTCGATAAAGTAAGTTGCAATTAAAGTGCAGTGCAATACAAATGTTCAATGTACTACAATGCAATACACAATTCAGTACAATACAAAACACTGGAAGGCAATGCCATTAAATAATACACAGTCCGCAATTAAATACAATACACAATAATATGATACGATAATTATGGTATGTATAGTATATATGTATAGTATATAGAAGCGAATTAACATTCTTTTATCTGAATAAGTTTAATTTTATATACAGATTGCGGAAATATATCTAACCTTAATGTGAGTCATGCCCAGTTACTACACCAGAACAATGGTACAAAGTATGAGTCAACGGGCGAGATAGTGTGTGATGAAGGATACTACAACCAGGAAGTCGGTCAAACGACTGGAACCTCAACAACAAACATTACATGTACTCATACAGGGAAATGGCAGAATGTGTCCGAATGTATACCAAAAGGTGAAATTATTAGATGATAAATTTTATTTTTTTGTAAAAGTAAATGACATTTTATAGAGCAAAGTCATGAAATATTGAATGGGTTCTGTTCAGAAGCAAAGTTTTATAATAACAAAGGCCATATGCTAGACCTTAAAAAATAAATATTATAGGTTAAGGTTATTTTGAATCAAGAATTAATATCATTCACTTTCAAAAATAAATTGAATATGTAGTTTTTTATTTCTATTCATAACGTTACGTTTGTGTTTCACATGCATAAATTTGATCATGTTCTAATTAATCTCTAATCGATCTACAAAAAAACAACAGAATGCAATTAAATAATGTTTATATGCACGTACTTAAATACATGTACTGTTTTATTATGTAAAATCTATGTATTGTTTGTTTTTAACAATATTAAGCTACGGTTGAAACGGTTGGAAAAAAAAGAGCTAGATGTGTTTAATGAATTCGAAGAAAAACAAATCTGCAAAGGAAATGTTATGAACCCACCATTTAAGCATCATATCATATTTTGAAGTAAACTGTTTTGAATTCGTAACATCTTTGATTGTACCTGACACTTTATGAATGATATTGTGTTAAAGTTTAGCACATTGTGTTGATGTACTGATTTTTGTTTCCGGTCAACACTTCTGTCTTTCCTGATGTATTAGAAATATTATGCATAGATGTGTTGAGCATTATGACAACGAGTCCGGCGCAAAAATCTGGTCCCAGCTCAAAGGTCAAGGTCACATTTAATTTAAAAAATTATGATATTACTGTTTTAATAAAAGGGCACTTATGGTCATCATTTAACGATGGCTTTAAAAATAACTTGGCATATATATGTTGTACATTATGACTACATGTCGCATGCAAGAAAAAGGATTGCCAGCTCAAATGTCAAGGTCAATTTTTTATTTACAAATCATGATATAATATTCATAGTGCACTGATGTTTGTGTCCGGTCAACAATTATGTCAGTTTTGATGGATTTTAAAATGACTTGCCTAAATGTGTAAGACGTGATGAATACTGATGATGACTTGTGTTGCGCTTAGGATCCACGTCTCCAGTTAAAAGGTCAAGGTTACACCTTGTTAGTCAAATGTTGTAATTGTGATCAGATGTTCTTCTTTTGAGCATATATTTTGCTATTAAGGATGGAATTTGGAATAGATATTCACAGATATGTTGCTAATGAAGATGACATGTTGTC
>NW_026863591.1:0-32545 GCF_026571515.1 Ruditapes philippinarum
ATTATGCAAAGTATTTGACGGGACTCGAACCCCACAACATTGAGGTGTTAACAAAAACATGTAAAGAGGGGAAAAAAACTTTTAAAACTTTTTAATTTTATGTTTGTTAAATTAAACTTAACATACAAAACTTAAATGTTTTAGAATTAATTGTCTGCTTAAGTGCTCTTCCATTTTAATGTGTGGTCATAATATAATTATACCAATGCCTTCTTAATTATTTCAACACCCATAATGCCTCTGAAATGCTTTTTATTTCTGTTTCTAAAAATATTGTTTAAATATAGAGTCCTGATATAGTTTCCAAGAATTTAATAATTGGCCAATTGCCTTAACCATCTTTTGCTTCTGTAACTTTTAAACAATCAGTAAAGGAATTTTGTATGGAAAGTCAAAATACCACTTTGTTTACATTTCATTTACTTTTATCAAAAATTCATATTTAACTTCCACTGTTAAAAATATTTAAATGTAAATTTTATGATAATTATGCACTGGAACAATTTGTAATAAAATGTTGATGTTTCTTTTTTATTATCATTTATATACAGAAAAATACAAAACATTTCAATTCTGCCACATCTTCCTTGTGCTTTAATGCTATTGTCCTTATAAAATCATTTCTTAATCATGTTGATATATTTTCATTATTTCTGGATTTTATGTTATTTTTGACTTCATAAACACTAAACATGCTAAATAAATGTATATCTACACCTTGGCAGTACCATTCATCATTTTTAGCACATTTATTTTAAAAATATACAATGACCGAAAACGCAGGAGATTGGTCGACAAATATGTTTTTTAAATAATGATAAAAACTACAGAAATGTATCATTTGAATTTGTTTATGTTATACCCATTGTATTTATTTTTAGATCGTAGGTCGGGAGATGAGTGAGGTGTATTACGCCCTGCCAAGACCAGCACCGTATATTCCGGATATTAATTACAAAACAACTATAACTAAAGACCCGGGCAGTTCCCAATATACACTGGCGTCAAAAGGAGAGTAAGTTATTTATTTATTTATTTATTTATTTATTTATTTATTTATTTATTTATTTATTTATTTATTTATTTATTTATTTATTTATTTATTTATTTATTCATTCATTCATATTCAATTTTTTACTCTTTTTTTCACTTTTTCATTCAGTCATTCATTTATTCATTCATTTCAATCATTTCATTCATTTCATTCATTCATATTTATTTATTGATTTTTATCTATTCATTTATTTATTTTTCTTTATTTATTTGTTATTTATATTCATCTATTTATTTATTTATTCATTTATTTATTCATTCATCTATTTAATTATTTTGTTCATTCATTCATTCATTCATTCATTCTTGAATATTATTTCATTGTTTCATTATTTATTTATTAAATTATTGAATTTACTATCAAATCTTAAATTAAGGTTTTATTAAATTTCAAGCATTGACCGTAATGTGGCGGTGCTGAGTAACTTAACGATGTCAGCAGAAAATAACTTGGCAAACTAGTATCTATATATGTTGCCTACAGTACATATATAATATACATGTAATTTAATCAACATAATTTTTATGTTGAAGCAATAACGAGTTCCAAAAAAAACTTTCCAGTACAAAGAAAAAGTAATGCATTACTAAAATACATGAATTTTAGCAAAGAATGTAAGATTAAAATAACCACGTAATTTAATATTGATTTACAAAACGTGCAAAGTCGTTTCATTTATTTAGTAGGTATATAAACTTATTTGCCTAGTTTCAATAACCTTACCTTCCTTTAAAATAAAATAAAAGATATTTTTGTTGTGTCAAGTGTCTATTTAGTATATCCGTCTGTAATCGACACATACAATAGCACAAGGCTTTAGTTTAAACAAGATATAAGTTATATAATACCCAAGGTTTTTATTTGAAAAATCGGGTATAAGTCGTGAAAGAAAGGATCGTATTTCACTTAGCCATAATATATATTTTACCGGTTACTAGTATACTTGTTTTGGACTGGCTATACTGTCGACCCGTATTGAAATCATGTCGTTGTATATGTTATTCCGACGGGAAACATAACATAATCCAAATTGGTATACACTTTTGCAAATAGTTCCAATAGGCCCTACTTTTATATAATTACTTATCATATATGTTGCCCTGTTCATATGTATCCATCACCATGTGTTTAGAGCCAAGCAGAAAAGCGTTATGTACATTTGATAAACATACTTCCGCAGCGCTCAAACAATCGAGTGTCATTATTTGTACTGTCCCTAAACAAATCCTTTGTTTTTGACATATTTTTTTTTATTTGACTTAATTGGTAATGTGTGGTCATAAAATATACCAATGCCTTCTTACTTATTTAAAGGTTTATAATGCCTCAGAAATGCGTTTACACGTGATATGCCCGCGGAACAGACGCCGGCGACTGTTCCGCGTCCTTATCGCGGGGGAAGCGCGGTGGTACCGCGGCCTACCACGGGTATAATAAAGCAGCCGAACCGGGCTGTTGAAATAATAACCGCTCAAGCTGGAGCAGCAAGACGAGGTCATTAGGCTGACGGGGATCCATGTTCACCCCTTGACGTCTTGAGCACAACTGACGAATGCTCGGCAAATCGTGCTTTTTATATACCTAAAATCAGACGTTGTACGGACGCGATAAGGCCGTGGACAATCGTATTTGGGACGTGTACGAGACGCAATTGAACGTAATAAGGCCGGTATTGGGGCGCGTTGTTTTCCCGTGGAAAGGCGTTTGTCCGTGCTTACACGCGGTACACACGCTAATGCACGTGATAACAACGCGGTACAGACGCGGAACAAACGTGCTATGACCGTGCTCCACCCGCGATTACCCGCTAAAGTTGCGCGTCCTACAACGTGAAACCACGTCTAAACCGCGGCCGTAGCACGTTCGTTCCGCGTCTGTACCGCGTCTGTACCGCGTGTTTACCACGTGTACCGCCCGCGTTTACCCGCGGTCTAAATTTTTGGGCAGCCCAAAACTTTTTTCGCGTGGTCAACCGCGTGTGAATTTCTAACCGCGAGTAACGACGGGTAAAGTACGGCTGTATCGCGTCTTTATCGCGACTTCAAAGCATCCAACAGCGTCTGCTTCACGGCCGTTATTCGGCCGCGATACGCCCGTGGAGGGCTGTGTGACCGGGCCGCGTGTAAGCACGGACAAACGCCTTTCTCCGGGTAAACAACGCGCCCCAATACCGGCCGTATACTTCCGTATACTTCGGATTAGAGGCTGTGCACATAGAACACGAATACACCAAGGCACAATTGCCCGGGTTTTAAGTCTGTGCTCTTTATACTGTGTATATGGCAATAATTTAAAATCAATTTAGAATTAATTGCCCATAATTAGTTTTGATCAAATATGTTCTTAACTTGAAGTATTTATGTAACCGCTTAACTTTCTCAGCTTGCTGAAGACTTTCTTATCGATGGATATAACGTTAGGATTTAACCCTATCATAACAACGTAATGTTTTTGTTGATCATATAAAATAATTAATTATTATTGTTCTTTATTTTATATTGCAGGACACCGACGGCAAATCCAACATGTGCATCTGGAAGTGTTTCTTTAACTCCTGTATACGGTATAAACAGGGCGTTGTTCTTTCTGACAAATAGTAAGGTTTTTCTCAATAATGATTATTTTATTTAATCTTGTTTACTAAATGAACCAAGCAAAAGTTATAGACGTCAAAGCAAAGTCCGATGATAGGGACGTCAAAAAAGATGTTTTATCAATACTGTAAATGACGTCAATTAGATAACCCCATGGACACTGTAAAATCTATACACCAAATGACGTCAGTATCAATACATGAATACTTATGAATGTACACGAATATAACATTTTATTTATCATATACCCAAAATAAAGATGCGTTTAAAGTGCAAAAGAAAATTTCATAGACGCGCATGTAATGTAACGCTTACATTTAGCGGGTCTTTAAACGCAAATGAGATTACTTAAAAAAAATATGCACATCCGTGCAAAATCATATGTACGGAATTGTAAAAGCGGCACGAATATGATATGAATAGAGAATAATGAATAAGTGTGCGATCAATTCTGCATTAAAATTTTATTGAACGAGTTGAATGAAATTATATTATGCGCTCGTGAAATATTGAAAGCAAACTGTGGACCAAAATATATATTTTGTTTGTTTGTTTTGGGTTTTATGTCACATCGACACAGTATAGGTCATATCGCGACATTCCAGCTTTAGATGTGGAGAAAGACCTCAGGTGCCCTTCCGTGCATTATTTCAGGCTCGAACGGGTACCTGAGTAGAACCACCGACGTTCCGTATCTAGCTGGATAGCTTCCTCACATAAAAGAATCCAAAGTCTTTGCCGGGATTCGAACCCACAGCGGTGAGGGGCAAGTGGTTTGTAAAGTAAAGTAAAATATATATATAGTGGGTAACATTATCCCATTAAATTTCAGCCGCTATACAAGTCACGTGGTCAAGTTGTCCTACAAAGTACACACTGAACATGCGATGTGCAAACTATAAGATGGGTCAGAAGAAATGTTTGATTAAAGACACAGTATTCAGTAATATATTTTTATACTATCATATCCACATCTTATTATTATTAAATAATAAATTAATAATGTAAAATCCCGCATCAATTAGTTCGGACTCATGGCCGCCGACTTACAACCAAAATGGACTCAGTCTTATTTGGTAGCCCAACCAATTTGCTTATGTTGTATAGTTTGTAAATTGTAAATTGATTGAACATGTATTTCATGCAATTGTAACCAAAACATTTACAAGCTCTAATTTTTAACCTCTGAAATCAATCAAAAGAACATAATCACTGGAGTTTTGTCAGGGGTCGTATTTATAGTTATGGACGGTAATGTACACTGTAACATATTAACACTTTTTAATATCTGAAATAAAGGATATTTAACCAGCAATGGTCTAGTAATATATAGAGGGTATTTAAGTTTGTTCTGTAAATAAAAAAAATTCTTTGCGTGGTATGCAAGTATTTAATATTGACATGAATTAATATACATTTCTATCCTGTTTAAAGTCATTTATTTCATGTTAAATTGTTCAGATTTTATCATTTTTTAAAGAGCACGATAATTTCAGGTGTTTATATACATGGTAATATGAATGATGCACCAATCACCGAGATTATAGAAGATCTGTGCCGAGCTACAGGAGTAAAGTTTGGTTCGCCTACCTTAGAATGGTACTTTTCATTCGGAGAAAATAGTAAGATTTTTAAAGTCTTTTGGTTTTTAGGACATGTTATAAACTTCACATTTGAGAAAAGGTATTGAAGGAATGTTGTGTGAACTAAATAATAATTTTTTATTGATTTTTGTGTATTAAATGACAATATATGTCAGGTTGTATTATCACGTGACTTGATAAATAATGTTATTAGGGCTTTAAGTTATTTTCAACATTTTACGTTCTTTAACATCCCGGGGCAATATTAGTTTAAATAAATTGTATATTTTTGTTGAAAAGGGAGACGACTCTTGAATAACAGTCCATGATATTGTTCATGAGTTATCTGCACTTAAAGCTATATGTTTATATCTTTGCATTTCAGCTCTGTGCTGACACGTGAAAGACTTAACATTTCTTCAAACTCCTGAGACTACCGGAGGAAAATTTATAATCAATGAAATTACTTTATTTTCGCTCAATTAAGTATATGTGCTGGGATTGACAAATATACCATTTATTTGGATTAAGTGGATTAAGGCGTTTGGGGATCTACAACCCCAGTGTCTGTGAAGGTTGTTATAACTTGTAACCTGGCCAATTATTTAAAAAAACAAAAACATTCTGTTTTTCAAAATCGTTTGATATCTTTGGAAATTGACGCCAATCATCGTCAATTTTCATGAGTTTTTCTTTGTAGTTATTTTTTATCATATGTGAACATACTTTATTAGATATAAACATGTTTACAGTTCATTCGAGTTATATATGTCAAACAACAGTTTATACATGGCAATGTTATCTATCAAGTGTTGGAATCAATCAGTAATTTCCCTTTTTTGTCATCATTGTTGATATTTAAAATAAATCACAAATTTGCTGTAGCAAAGTCTATTTGATGACAGTTGTCCAAAGAAAAATTTTCAGCATTACTTATATCAGTAACCAGTATATTCTACATCTTAACAACATGTAAATATTACTCATTAAACGCATTATAAATCTAAGTATTAAGTTTTTACTGTTTCAAACTGACCCTTAAATGTATTTTGCTCTTAATCTTTAAACATTTAGTAGAATACCATCACATTATTTCTGCTGACTCAGCCATTTCTGAAAGTCATATACATGTTAGTTTTTGTTAATCATTCGTGACGTCATTTATCCACATTGATATACAACTAAGCTTTATTTAATGCCAAAAATTATTTACATGTTCCAGAATGCCGTAAGTATTTTTTAAAAATCTTCGAAAATATGTTTAGAAAAGAAAAATTTGATTATTTTATCATCTACTGTTGTATATAACATTTTATTATATATAATATATAATTATGTCTAACATATTAATGTTAATAACTTTTAAATGAACTCTCGTTTGTGTTTACCACTTTTCAAGTCATGTTTTCTCGTGATATTCCTTTACTGGAAGTCCCGATTTCCTATGTATATTATATTAGTTTTAAAGAATTATTTGAAATTCCTGAAACAGAATTTCTCACCTTTTCTTTCAGTTTAAGGTCACACCGTGCTGATAAATATATTGGCTTTGGCTGCCTTTACTAGCAGACGACATGCACGTGCTCTCTGGCGCAATATTTCATCTTGATGAAAGAATCCCTCTATCTTAAATATACGAGACTTGTTCACTTTCTACTAGTATTTGTTTTCGAAATTGAATCAAAATGTATTTAGCTATATATCTGCTGCAAAAAATAATGTAAAAAAGAAAAGAAAAGAAACTGCAAAATACTGGTATGATAGTAAATTTCCTTAAAAATGAATGACGCGTACAAGAAATCATTGCTAAACGGACGAACCTTTACTAAAAAACTGAATATTTTGTTCCAGAACATTTAATTCTGTTTATGTTACAATATTCATGTGTGTCATTCAGAATCAATTATATGATTATTATGAAACCAGTATTTTACTGTTTATAAATTTTATAAAAAAAAAGAAATATTTTATAATATATAAGGTGCCCTCACACATAAACCACGACCTTACTGCGACCTGAAAACTAGTAAAATAGCATTTTTTCTTTCGAAAATCGTTGGTTTTCTTTCAAATTTCTCTCGCAGACGGTCCGGGGCTCTGCAGTCTTGTGTTCAGTACGTTTTCTCTATGTCTCAATACGACCCTTCTACGTCCATGGCGTTTCCACTGCGACTGTATTGCGTCCCCAAGGCGACCCCACGGCGATCATCGGCGACCCAGCTGCGACTGTGCTATGTTCTCTGCGTCCTTACGGCGACTCTACGCACGACTATTGGGTTTGTCCGGCGACTGTCCTGCGACTGTACGACGACCCTACTACGTTCTTGCTACGTCTATAAAAACAATACTTTTTACCAGTAAATTTCATTCTGAGTCTGGGACTTTACGGGCGTCCTTAGTACGAGTGTACTACGTCTATTGCGTTCTTATTGCGTCCTTACTACGATGCTGCTGCGACTATGGCGACTCCACTGCGATCCCACGGCGACCTAACCAGGACTCAGCAAGAACGGCAGAGTTTCTGCGACTGTTTTGTGCATGTTCAAAATAGTCGCCGACGGTCTGCGACCTTGGGTTTCTCGCTACGACCTCGCTGCGTCCCTGCTGCGTCCATGGCGTCTGTGCTGCGTCCTGGGTCGTAGCAAGGTCGTAGCAAGGTCGCAGTAAGGACGCAGTAAGGTCGCGAGGTATGTGTGAGGGCAGTTTAACTTTTTACTATTTGAAAACAGGATTTCGGCTCGTCACTGTAACCTTACCCTTTATTTTACCTTTCAAAGAAAGAAAAATGTTACATGAAGAATTATGTTTGTTAAAATGTAATAATAAAACGTGTTTATACATTATATTAATATCAAAAGACTTGTTCAATCCAACATGTAAAATGTGAATACCATTCGGAATATAGAGCTACACAACAATATGAACGTCCCCATCTAGTAGTTGTACCACGTGATCAGAAACAGAAATTATGTAAAATGTACATTTTTAACATCCGAAGGAAAAAAATTCTGTTTCGATACAATTATGATTGTACATATGTCTGACGACCATTATTAATTTAAATAAACCCACTGATGTACAATAAACATTATAAAGTGATTTTTGTTTATATATCTTTAAAGTATCAAGTACACTGTATTGTATGTATTGTATTAAGAACTTTATTATGTGCCGTTTGTTATGTTTTAATAACATTTCCACAACTGTAAAATTTTAGGCCGCCATGCCGCTGGGCTATTATGCTGTCAACTTCACAAATAATGATAAAAATAAAGTATTTTTGATGTGATTTTTTAGTTCTTATATATCTTTTGAAAGACAATATCATGTTCTTAAAATCTTTATTAAGAGTCGTTTTAATTACTTTGACAAACTAGTACAACATTAAATGTTTAGGTCGTCAGACTGCTAGGCCATCCACCTAACGCCGCCCGTCTGCTGTACCATTAGGCCGCATACTTCACGATAGGTCGTTAGGTCGCCAACTTCATGCCGCTGGGCCACTGGGCGCCAAGTTCACGTCGCTAGGTCGCTGGGCCGCTATGCCACCACCTTTATGCCGCTACGCCCTCAACTTCATATCGCTTGGCCGCCAACTTTACGTCGCTAGATCGCTGGACCTCTACGTCACCACCTTCATACCGCTACGCCACCACCTTCATGCCGCTGGGCCGCCAACTTCACGCCGCTGGGCCACTAGGCCGCTAAATTAATACATGTTTATAATTATCATATCGAGTTTATTTACATTAAAGAAAACGAACTGTTATAATCATGTTGTTTACATAAAAAAGATATTGCTTAAAGTTATATTAGAAAATTCTCATATTTTACAAATGTGCTTGAGTGAATAAAGATATCTATCAATCATTGCTGTCAAGTGATTTCTAATTCATTTGTAGCGAATGTTAGATGCAGTTTTGCATGATATAGTTTAATAGCTAATTTATGCCATGTCGTTCTTCCGCTCCGCGAGGTAACTTTGTCGTATTTTAGTGCCACTTTGTCGTATTTTAGCTTTACGCAGATACGAATTGGTATTCGAGTATCGCGCGTGTTTATTAGACAGTACCGCAGTTATGTTTTGCCTATTCATACTGCATAACCTTTCGTTAAATATTTGAAATCTTCTATTATTTAAATATTTATCCAGATTAAAAAATGTTCTATTCATCGTATTAAATTGAGCACGGAACAATAACTAGCAAAATATATCATGTATCAAGGCATATTAACAAGGGTTTATAAATGAAATATAGAGAGCTTTCAATTATTTAATGCATAAAAAACCTTTAAGTTTGTTTCAGAGAAGAATATTTGCTCTTTTGTAATTAAAAGAACTCCAGTGCATTGCCATTTTTAAATTCAGTGGCACTGTTAATTTGATTTCTGTAGTGGACAACTGTCAAATTTAGCGGTAATGTTCCCTGTCATTTACTTCAGTGGCAGGCCAGTTTCGAGGTACATGTACATCATTTTTTAGGAGGGGAAAGGGAGGGGAAAGGGGAAACGGACAAAAGACTTCCCGGACAAAAGCCTTACCGTCCAAAAAATGACAAAACGGACAAAAGCCCTCCTGTGAAAATGACGGAGTTCAGTCAAACTGACATAATGAAATTCGTATGATCAGTTTTAAGCTAAATAGGTGGAGGAAGACCTCAGGTGCCATTTCAAGTTCAAGTCGCACCTAAGTAAAACCACCAAACTAAGCTTTCTCAGCAGATAGACACCAGAAGTCACTGGTGGGTTTCGAACCTACGGTGGTGTGTAAATGTTGATTTACGATTTTTAAAGATTATACTTACTTCTAATACATCTGCAGACATCTAATAATGTGTATTCAACTTCTGTGAAATTGTTCGACAATATTGATCTTTCCGATTTTTATAATACGTAACAAACGCCTTAAGTATTTTTGCAAGATCAGATCAAGTAGAAAAAAAAGTGTACGGTTTTAAAATTTAACGGTTCACGGTTTTATTTTCTAAAATTTTCACGCTACATGTGCAGATTTGATAGAGTAAGCGTGTTACTGTCTGTTGAACTATAATCGAGATAGTGATATTAATTATAGTATTAGACAGAGCATATAGTAAAAGGGAGCTGGATTACTTTAAAATATAAAAAAAATGGTTTCAGGATTTCGTCATTTAATTAAAAGTGTATTAATTTGTGTCATTATTCAAGGGGTCATAGGTCAACAATGTGGTTCAAAGAAAGAGGTGGCGTATGCTAGAATACCGGAACTCAACACTCTCTTGTCTTTGGAAGAGTTTGACACCCATGTAAGTATTTTTGTTTATTTTAACTTGATGTAAAAAAATAACATATCTTTGCCAAATATTCGAATGCATTTTGCAATTTCTAGTATTATTTTTTTAAAGTTTTTTCTCATTGTTAAATTTCCGTAAGCTTGTTGAATAACTTCCTCAAATGAAATAATTCCAAATTTCTTGACGGGACTCGAACCCACAACGGTGAAGTGTTTACATAATCATAAAAAACATGAAAAACCATTAAAATAACTTGAAATGTCAATAACTTTCATTTTCTTTATTTATTCTTGTATGTTTGTTATGTAAAACTTAACATATAAAATTTCAAGGTTTTAAAATAAACCGTCTACATAAGTGTTCGGTACATATCACTTTTCCATTTACATTAAAGTTTTATGTGTGATAAAAAATATTTTAATGTAAGTTTTATGATAAAGTTGTTTGATATGCACTTTGACAATTTGTTATAAAATGTTGAGGTTTCTTTATTATTACCATCTATAAAGAATTAACAAATAAGCAAAATAAGCAACACAAACACGAACATTTCGTAATTATTTATTGCAGACGTTTTGGCGAGATGTTTTCATCAGTGCAAAATATTTATTTTTTTTGTTATGAAAGAAAAAAAATACATTTTTACATTTCAATTATGCCACATCCTCGTTGTGCATTGATAATTTCTTCGTTCATAAAGTTAACTATAGACTGTAGTGATGATATTTGTCATGAATATTACATCATTATTTTTATATTTAAAGTCGTTTAGTCTTAATTAAGACTTACCATGCGAAATAAATACATGTATATATAAATCTGGACAAAACTATTAACCCTTTTTAGCAACATTTTGAAAATATACACTGACCGAATAGCGAAAAGTGCAAACCATGAATTAGTCTGGAGTTCCTTCACCTTATACTCCGTAGTAAATGTAGGCTGGGAACCAGACTTACCATGATTTTGGTCTGCACCGGTCGCAACGGAAGCTCGGGGTAAATATCATATTTAGAGTCTTTTCTGCCGACCTGGTTGACGCCGACATCACGCGCTCTTACTCTTGTTCATTACTTAGTCTACCAGTTTATTTTTATTACTTTTACGAGTCAAAAGTGTTTTTTTTTTCTTTTATTTTTCTTTATTTGACCATTATTAATATGTGTCTGTCATATATTTTACCCTATCTTAAGAAATATAAAAGTTATTCTATTCGAACAGGTATTTAAAAATCTCAAATGTACCGTAAATATTGTCCACTTCGTTGACACTTTATTTTAGGAATGATGGTATGTATATATAATAAAAGTACGGAAGCTTATATGGGTCACAAAAGTCGTGTGATTATGTAACAAGGCAAATTTTGACGACTTAAAACATGACTTTAAGGCTCTAATTAAAATTATGACTAATTAAAATTATGAGTACATGTATTACCTTTTGTAACATGATACAGTCACTAGTATCTGCTAAAATGGAAGGCTCGGAGAGCCATGTATGATACAGTAGACAAGTGAAAACTAAATGTAAATAAATTATCAAATGCTTGTAAAAGTGCAAAAGAATAACAATGATAATAATGAGAAAGGAAACGGTATTATCATATAAATATAGAAGAAGAAAACCAAGCGAAGCTATTGTTATGACCATCTAGTGGGCGTTGGCCTTCCAGACTAATAACTTGCGTGCGAAATTGTATTTATCATATATGTTATTTTTTGCATATCTTTCTATAAATATCATAGCTGATCTATGAAAGAATTTCAATTTTTGTGCATTTAGACTTTTGGACCTCAGTGGAGTTTTCTTAATACTCGTGGTATATACTCGTTCATTATCATAATGTGATGATATACAAAACTTTATGATAAGTTAAAATAATCAAAAGATTATGAAAGATGTGCCTGTTTTATTATATTTTATTAATATCTACACAATTGGAGAGTATAACATATTTACAAATATCAAGATCAAAGTTCTTCGGTTTGATTCATATGATTCCAATAAGACCAACCACACGCGTACATTCAATTATTTATTATTCATTTATTTTTTTGGTTTGATTCATGAAATATTTAATTCATGATCAGCCGGTCAGAAGGTCAAAATTAATATAAAACGCATTTAATGACAGAAATTGTAACTGTCCTACCTAAAAGCCAAATATCCATTATTTATTTAAGGGACTTCAAAATATAACACAAATAAAATCTAGACTATCAGAAAGCCCCAGATCTAGTGGCATCACCAAGTGTTCAGAGATTAATATTTTTTAATGTTATACCCGACTTATTTATATTTAGATCGCAGGTCGAGAGATGGGTGAAGTTTATTTTGCCCTGCCAAGACCTGCAGCGTTTGTACCAGATATCAATTACAAATCTACTATAACTAAAGACCCGGGAAGTTCCCAGTACACACAGGCGACAAAAGGAGAGTAAGTTACACTTTATTTATTTATTTATTTAATTCACTATCAAGGCTTAAATTTTAGTTCTGTTGAATTTCTAACAACAACCGGCTGTGTAACTTTATGATGAGGTCAGTATTATTTTAGTAATGTAAAGTCATACATTTGTACCTACATGTCGGCTGGCGATACAATATAATTTAATTTGTAGTAACTACAAAGACAACAAAATAATGCATTACTAAAATTCAGCAATGTTATTTCAAAATATTGAATAACCATTTAAGAATTAATATTGAATGCTATGTAAGTTCAAAATTACCAAAACATTTAACAAAATGACAAGTTGTTCAAATCATTTTCTTCAATTAAATGTAGGTATTTGTTTTACCTAGTTTCGTTTAAGCTACAGTCTCACTTACATCCCGGCAGAGCCCCGGTAGACGTCCGGGGTGATCCGGGAACGATCGGGGTACGACCAGGAACAACCGGGGTACATCCGTAACTCTGCCGGCAAAGTCCTGGATGGTCCGGGATGATCCGGGAACATCCGGCATTCGACCCCGGATGGAATAAAATATTTAATATCACCGGGGTGGTCCGGGATGATCCGGGAAGGTATAGCATTGCCGGCTTCATCCTTAGCTCTGCCGGGAACGACCGGGGTTATACCGGGAAAGCACCGTAGCTCTGCCGGCACAAACCGGGGATGATCCGGGTTATGATATAGCCGGTACAGCTACGGTAGAGCTACGGTAGAGCCCCGGTATATGCCGGCAGAGCCCCGGTAACTGTAGGCAGAGCCCCGGAGGATAAAGGTAGAGCTACGGTTGATCCCGGTAGAGCCCCGGCAAAGCCCGGATCATTTCAAAAGAAAAACGAGACTTTGCGATGATTGCACTTGTTTGTAATAAAAGCCTTCCCATTTCCTCTCTATCCAGTATGGCATAAGGATTTTTCAGAAAATCATCATGAATTACTATTCTGGAACAATAGATATTATATTAAATAAAAAATATGTATCAATGTTATCATTTTCGGGCGATTTCAATCCACCGGGGTTCTACCGGGGCTCTGCCTGGATCGTCCTGGGCTCTGCCGGGGCTCTGCCTGGATCGACCGGGGCTCTGCCTGGGTCAACCGGGGCTCTTCCGGCGTCATCCGGGAACGACCGGGGAAGCACCGGCATGATCCGTAGCTTCACCTGGGCTCTGCCTGGATGATCCGAAGCGCATCCTGGGTGGTTAGTAGGAAACTACCGTAGTGCTGCCGGGGTAAGTGTGACCGCAACAATAATTTCATCCCGGATCGTCCCGGATCATCCCGGTAACTTACCGGGATGGTCATTGGCTCTGCTCTTAGTGAGACTGAGGCTTACCTTTGGCTTTACATATACAAGGATTTTTTGTTTTGTCATATGTAATCGATACTTGCTGCACACGAATATATAACAGCATAAGGTTTAAGTTGAGGCATTATATAAGCTACATTATATCCAGTTTTTCTTGTGGGGTAAAATCGGGTTTAATTCGTACAAGGAACGATCCGATCATATTTCACTAAGACTCAATAAATATTGTTGTCTGTTTGCTTGTTTCTTTGTTTGTAGTTTTTCTTTTTTCGTCTTTGGGTTTTTATTCCCAACCAAAATTAAAAATTTTAGGCTTAAACCATACAGTAAAACTTTAAACTTTAAAAAAAACCATATCAAATACTCAAGTCAATCTGAGGTGCGCTACATTATTTTATAATATTCTAAAGAATTCTTAGAATAAAAGAATATTTTATCTTCTAGTCGACAAAAAAAAACACAGCCCAACTAGGTGCACGATGACGTAGTATCCTAACATTGTCATTGTTTCACAAATATTTAATATTCTTTCGTATTGTGGTGTGACAGATTGCCAGCCCATCTATACTTCTGTACGTTGATTATGAAAGAAAGATTATATTTACTCATGCATGTAAGATATCCGAGATATTTTAGTTTAATTGTAAATGTATAAAATATTTTATACATTATTTTCATAAGTTTAACAATCTTTTACAATTCTACTTAAGCTATCGTAATGATAAAAGCACCCCCTCCCCACCACCACAAAAAGATATGTTAGTTCTTTGCCAAGGGAAATTGAATTAAATTCACTTTCACATTATTTCTTGATTCTACTGTATAAAAGAATCACTATCACTTTTGTCACAAAGATGGCACATTGAGGCCGCCATTTTACCACGTGAATCTATTTGGGAAGCAAAATAGCCGCATTCAGTGCAGCTTAGGGATTTCGTTCGGACTTTCACAGGACTATTGTCACCAAATACCCTGGTTTTGTTGTGGGGGCTTTGTGATTCAATCATATTTTGGGGGGGGGGGGGGGGAATTATGGTTTTGTTGTTATTTTTTAAAATTTAAATAAATAGAACGATGCTTATGTAAATGTTTTCGTGAGGACGAAATTGAGTTTAAATATACATTACAGCTATATATATTATTAATACATAGCTATCTCAACATGCAGTTTATTGTAAACTTTCTTCGATGTTTCAATTCCGATTTTATCTTTATTTACACACTGTATTGACATGTCAATGTACATTCTCACTGACCATATGTGGCTTTATGGAATTTGAAAATAATAAACTTATGAAATTACAGGCGTACTTGTATACAAACGTAGGGATAACAATTTAGATAAATATACATGTATATTGATATAGACAATTGTCAAAATAATCCCTGTGGCAATGTCATGATATTGTTATAAGCCATACAATTTCTTTCAAGGGAGAAAGCAAAAATAAAATTTACATATATGTGCCAGATTTCGTCAGATACGTACATGTAACAACTGAAATTATCGGGCTGGAAAATTATATTGTCCTTGTAGATATGGAGCGTATGATTATCGTAACTTTTATCCGTGACAGAAAGGTCGAGTTTAATGCATAAAGATCTCTAGCATATAATCTTTATGTAATTTGTCACATAAAAACTTTTGGTCGTTCAAAATTTTAGCGTCTTTAAAACTCGTAATACTGTCGCTAGGGCAACGATTTTAATTCACTAGGTTTAACTGAAATAATGGCCAATTTAATGTGTTTGACCTGTGATCAAATATAACATTAACTTTTCAGTATTTACGTATCCGTTTAACCTTTTTCTCAACTTACAACAGACGTCCTAATCGATCAGAAAAACGTTAGGATTTAACGCGACATAACAACGTATTATACAATTATTGACAGATGAATATGACTTTCTGCCAGTGAATATCACATCATATTTGATGGCACACTAGTCAATAATTGTTTTATTATATGAATAGGCTATAAGAATTTAAAACAGTCTCAGAAAGTACAACCTTATACATGTACACCTTTCGCCTGTTTCGTTGAAGCGCGGGAAAAAAGACACACGTGTCCGGCGTGCAACAACTACACGAACGCTGCGCATACAAAAAGTAATTCAAGTTTATGATCATCATTGCGGTGAAACCTTTAACTATAATAGTAAAGTAATGATATATTAATCCAGAAATATGCCAAAAAGAATAAAACGCAACTCAGCTAGTGAATATGATACTTCACCCAGGGAATATGATTCTATAAAAAAGTTCTGTTGACTACTGTTTGGACCAATGAGATTGCAACTATATTTAGATCATATAATAATATTTTTCATTTTGTATTCCAGGACACTGACAGCAAACCCAACATGTGCATCGGGAAGTGCTTCTTTAACCCCTGTATACGGTATCAACAGGGCGTTGTTCTTTCGAGAATTTTGTAAGAATTCTTATTGATATAAGCTTGACTTTTGTTACTTTGACTCGTAAATTACCTTGACCTTGAACGTCAAATTATTACAATTTCAAAGTCTTTTTGCTATAATTGACAATAACTTTGTAAGTAATGTATGGATTAGCTTCATACATGGCGCTACATTCCATTGAACGATGACATAAACGATGATTTAACTGAACTTGGCCTTAATTTGACCACTTTAAGTCAAATTATTGAATTTCCCAACATTTGGCCATACATGAAATTTTTTTATTTATGGATTAGATTTATGATTAGGAAATAGAACACCTGTAACAACACTGACATGGAAAGTAATTCAAATTTGACCTGGACATTTATATGACCATGATTGACTGTCAAGGTCACATATTAAATTTACTGTAGATTGTCATAACTTTATTTATTCACGAATTTGATTGATACTCGGTAAAAAGAACGCTTATTTGGATTATAATTTCCTTAAACAGTTTTGTTTTCTAGGAGTTTTCTTTACTGCAAAATTCTTTCTGCAATGTATTTGACGAAAGAAGTTAGAAAAGGTCGAGCGTGGACGTCCCCTCCTGGCGGTGTCTCTTGCTTAATCTTGGTCCACTTAATGAACTATGCATAAGTTATATACGTCAAAGCACAGTTCGACGAGAGAGATTTTCGGTGTCAGAAATACGACTTCTGTCAAAACTCTAAATGACGTCATTTAGAAAACGTCATGGACACTGTACGAGTTAAATCAATACAACAAATGACGTCAGTATCAATACATCGAATGACGTTGTATATAGAGGATATTGAATGAGTGTAAGTTCAATACTGAATTTATTGCACGAGTTGAATAAAATTATATTATGCGAGCCTCTGGCGAGCATAATATTATTTTATTCAACGAGTGCAATGAATTCAGTAATGAACTTACACGAATTTAATATTCTATTTATCACATACCCAAACTAAAGACCATTTAAAGTGAAATAAGAGTCATTTTGCATTGACGCGTCTATAGTATAACGCTAACATTTAGCGCGTCTTTACACTATGTTTGTATAACGCTAATGACGTCACGTCAAAATATATGCACGGCCGTGCAATACCATATTTACGGAGTCGCAAAATCGGCATGGGTATGTGATAAATAGAGGATATTAAATTATACGTATAGAGGATATTGAATCGGTGTAGGTTCAACGCTGAATTTATTGAATTCTCTGAATAAAATAATATTTGCTTGCCTACAAGTTGAATTAAATTATATTATGCGAGCCTCCGGCGAGCAAAATATTAATTAATTTAAAGAGTTCAAAAAATTCAGTGTGGAAACTACACAAAAAGAATATTCTATTTATCACATACAGTACCCAAAATAAGAATATTTTTTCTTTCACGCGCCTATAGTGTAACGCTGACATTTAACGCGTCTTTACACTATTTTTGTATAATGTAAATGGTGCCACGTCAAAATATATGCACGGCCGTGCAATACCATTTTTACGGAGCCGCAAAATCGGCACGGGTATGTGATAAATGTGATAAGCGCATGTGCTGGAACTGACAAATGTACAATTTATTTAGATTTTAAGGCGTGTCTGTGGTAGAGGTCAGCGTTAGTAGGCGGAGCTTTTAGTAAAAAAAAAAGCCCACATAAATTGTATAAAGTGAAATACTTTGATTTATTGGAATAGTTTTTTAAATAACGTACAGCATTTTAATTGGATAAGAATGTACATGATATTATTATCGTAATCTAAAGTTTTATTAATTTTCAGCCGTGATACAAGGTATGTGGTCAAGTTGTCCAACCAAGTACATATTAAGCATGCGGTGTACAAACTACAAGGTTGGTCAGAAGAAATGTTTGATAAAAGACACATTCTTCGGTAATATTTTATTTTATTCTGACATATCCGACATCTTGTATGAGTTTTTAAAATAATAATGTTTCAAAGTTTCAAAGTTTATTTCAATCAAAACCATTAGGCTTAAAAGCCCATGAGGCATACATATACAAAACTTTATGACGAACAGTTTATACATTTAACAATAATTTCATTTTAACAATATATCTTGCAAACATAATTTACTTTGGAGAAGGTTTTTTCAACCTTATTCACCCTTACCAATTGTGACATATTTCGAACTAAATTTCATGTTACCTCTTTCCAGTTTTAAAGTCAACCCTTTAACGAAACGAAACATAAAGGTGACTGACTGGAGTGAACATAATACTAAGATAATCTACATGATCAATGTACTTTTCTGTGTGAAAAGAGTATTGTGCTAGATATGAAAGACAACTTAACACAATACACATTAATATCCATATATAAATACAGCACAAAAAGTGATAATGCATTCGATAAATTAAAACTTTACATGATTAACAATCTAGATAAATATTTGTATAACATATACCTTATTTCAATTACCATATAATATTTCGTTACGTTTTTTAAAAGCAGTATGTATGAAAGTTCCAAGCATTCTTACTATCATCTGGTTTTCGTTATTCATCAATTCTATAAATTTGTACATATTTGGCCGTCGCCAATATTTTGATAATATATGTTTATGTCTAAGTTCATCGTACAACTTGCATTCAATAATAAAATGATACTCGTCTTCTAAGACGTTACAAAAGTTACATAATCTTTCATTTATTGGTATAGTCGCCGGTCTTGACCAACGACCTGCTTCTATTTGCAGTCTATGTGACGAAACTCTTAATCTAACAAAAGATTGACAAAATTTACTATTTGTAAAGTGTTCTAAGTAAGGTTGAAATCTAAAATTTGAAATAGTTCGATAAAACAATGCTCTACTAGAACTTTCTAATCTATCATGCCAATTCTGCTTGAACTGGTCGTGTAATCTTTGTTTAGCTAATGACAAAAATAAATTACTATTACCAACATTTTGTTGCAACCATACATCATAAAATCCAAGTGTACAAAATAAGTTTTTTACTAAAGAGCACCAATTTACTTTACTCGGTGCATTTTCTAAATCATTTTTGAGCATATTATATACCAAAGACACATATTTATTTTCTTCTGTATGTACAACTTTGACCCAATATTGTATTATGTTATAATAGTGTATTGTCTTAAAACTAAATCTACCTAGTTCACCGTAAATAAAATCATTTTGTGTGGTCTTTTTCACTCCAAGTACTTTCTTGCAAAACTGTAAATGTACCCTTTCTATTGTCAAATTTTTAGCAAAACCACACACTTCACTTCCATAATTTAGAATAGGAGCTACTAATTTATCAAATAAATCAAATTTATGCTTAGGAGTTATATAATTATGTGAATTTATACAAATATTTGTTTAACTTAAAAATAGCTTTTTGAGCTTGTCCAGCTAGTGTACTTTGCATTCAGAAAAAAAAAACGCATATTGGAGATCCAAACTCATGGCCGTCGCCTTACAACCAAAACTTTCTTAAATGGGCTCCCTCTAATTTGGTAGCTCAACCCATTTTCTTATGTATATAATTTGTTCATTGTAAATTGGTTGAATATGTATTTGATGCAATTCTAACAAAATAGCTACAATGCTCGAGACTGGCAGAGGTTGGCTGATATTTGCCATGTCGTATCTTCGCTCCCAGGGACGCCAGGCGAAAAGACGAAAAGAACACGAAAATACGACAGTCGCCATGTACTTTGTCGTATTATCGTGTACCCGCATTCGCGGGCCGCGGAGCGAAAATATGACGGCACAAATCAGCCACCATAAGTAATAAAATGTTGATATTCACTTATATATCAACACTCTTTAATTTACAAGCCATGTACTAGTTATATAAGTTTAAATCTATTTCTGTTCAGTGTCTAAATTATTATGTTTTATGTTATAAAGCTGTATCAGATATCGTGTACAGCAATATCTACATGTATATAATACAATCTATTATGTATAATGTAAGTATAATACATTCAGTGTGATACATCTTGTATGATACATGTATATCTAGTATTATATATCTAGTGTGATATATCTAGTTTGATAGATGTATAATATACTATATTTAGTATTATATATCTATTATAATATACCTAGTATAAGTTTAGCCTCCAACAAAATCCTTAAAGATCCTGTATGTTGTGACCACACTATGTGAAATTATATATAATGTACATAATTATGCAAATAAAATAATTTTCAAACATCGAAGAATATGTAAAATATGTACTGCAAATATTTCTGCATATTATATGTTATCATTAATCATATGCATTCATTTCTTATTGCAAAATTTGGCTTAAACTTTATACAAAATGAATTTTTATTACCTCCCTTTATTTACATGAAATGTTGAATTCCGTAATATTTTTATAAATAATGCTTTTTTGAACCTAAAATATTGATAAATCTTTATTTGATCATCAAATTTATGATTTTAAACTTTAAAAAACTGTGTTACAGGGTCTTTAACGTCAAAATAGCGTGATTGACACGCCTCTATAAGCATACAATGTACATAATGAAACAGTTTAGGTTTTTGACATAACACGGTAATATTGTACAAACATAAATACCTACACTCCAGTTTATGCACCATGCATTTATGGGAACCTTGACACATTTTCGGTAATAAGATACAACTAATCTTAGAGGTGCTTCTATTTTATTTTGACCTTCCTGTGTACAATGTTTAATATAATGTTACGCTCCCTCGTACAAATCAGATAGTATCGTGTTTAGATGTTCTTTCTCTTTTGTATAATACAATTGAATAATTTCAGGTGTTTATATACATGGTAACATGAATGATGCACCAATCACCGATATTATAGAAGATCTGTGCCGAGCTACGGGAGTAAAGTTTGGTTCACCTAGCTTAGAATGGTACTTTTCATTCGGAGAAAATAGTAAGAATTTTCATTCGTCCATCGCTTAATGGGGATCTGTTATTAACTTTTTATTAGAGAAAAAGTGTCTAGGACACGTTTTAACAGCGATGCTTTTGGAATCTTGCTAAATCAGCTTAATGTCCGAGTATATATATGCATGTAAATCATGTAAAATTATATTTCAAATTTGTATAATTTTGAATTTGCCATTTTTCATATAATATTGCTAATGGCGAAAAGGCAATAATTTTGCCGCATTGCTAAATTTAAACTTCATATTTCTACTAAATATAAAAAGGGGAGACGATTGTTAGTTAACCGTGCTTGACATTGTACATGAGTTATCTACACTTAGAGATCTATATTATCATATCTTTTAAAGTTCTACTTTGGGTTTTTTTTTATAATTTCAGCTCTTTGTTGACAAGTGAAAAACTGAACATTTCTACGAAGTCCCGAGAGCACTGTTGGAAAGTTACAACCAATGATATTACTTTATTTTCTCTCAAATAGTTTACCTTACTTTTATTCTCAATTTATATTCAGATATTTTTGTTTAAAGAATGTACAAGAATATAAAATATGATGTAAAACTTTGACATTGGGCTGTTGCTACTGTTGTTATAACTTGTAACACGACCCATTTGGACATTTCTGGTGAATTTATTTCTGTATTATTCATGTTATTTTACATGTATGTATGTATCAAATATTTGCAATAAAATATTAATATATTGATAACAAATAATAACATTTCGCAAACAAACAAAAATCAGTGAAACAAAATGTTATGGCCTTTAGAATCGTCCTAACGGCTTGGGTTATATTTACAAGCACTCCGTTTAAGGCCATATAACAGGTCAACGATCTTTATAACTAATAATATAAACGTAACGATTATCCAATGAAAAGCGACGTTACAAGCGTGCAGTATTACGCACGGAAATATTATCTCTCAGATGCCTTTACCCAATTTGTAATGCCCGAAAATTCCTATTTTGTGTAGCATTATTAAATGTGAATATAAAGTGTTTAATTTGATGCAGCCATGAATATAAATAATATAAAAACACGGCTGTCCAATAAAAATGAACGCTAGAAACGTGTAGTATTATAAACATGTAGATCTATATATATTATCTCAGTACATGTATTTAGATAATATTATATATAGATCTACATGTTTATAATACTTTATCTCATTCAAACATTATAAATCTGGTATCAAATTTTACAGCTTTAAAAGTTACCTCAAACGTATATTGCAATTAAATTAGATTTTTTGAAAATATGCACCACCATCTTTGTTAGATCTTTAATATTTCCTGAATAAGCCATATCTTTACGTCATATAGTTTTGTGACGTCATGTATCATTTGAGCCTATAAACATATACTAGTATTATGAACAATGCTTATAATATTTTCAAGTAGACCTAATTGTATTAACATTAAAAAAATAATTTAAAGGGAAGTTCGTTTTATGATTTACTTTTGTATATTATATTCATTATTATATAATTCATTAATTGTATGTAAGATATTAATAAAATAAACTTTGAATAATCTCTCTTTTGTGCTCTCAGTTGAAATCTACCTCTATGTGAAATTCCTGCGCCGAATTTCTTTCATATCTCCAGCACGATTCTACCACGTGCCGTTTCATTTAGAAAAAAATCTCTAACAAAAAGAGAATTTTCCACTTACCATTTTTGTCGAAAAAAGTGGCCTGTAAACTGTCATTGTTATAACTAACGCACGATATCCCTTAATTTTCTTTATTTTCTGTTTTTTTTGTTCTGTTTTTTATGCCTTTCGGTATTTTCATACACATAGGTTTCCGTTTCTCGTTATTTTGGACAAAACTGATAAAATATTAGTTATAACTTTCTAAAATTTATATTTTGAATAAGGTTTCTACTAGATAATTAATGCAATTTTGAAAGCTGTAAAAATGTGGCAAAATGTTTGATTAAAGGAATCCAAGAATTTTAACAACAAAGTTAGTTTCCGAAGTTCAAATGATAAACTAAAATTGATCGTATTTTCCTAAAATTATATGGTACATATTCAAAATGTAAAAAGATGCTGATTTGAACAGCAAGTTAGGTAAACATTAGATTAACATGTGTAGATATAAAAGCATATAAACATTTTTCATGATCATAAATATTCAATACAATACGTTGTATCATTATACATGAATGTATAACACTTGATTTTCTTTTCTTTTTTTTTGTAAAGTGTCATAAAACTAATTATGCTCTGGCAAGTAAATTTATTACCCCTCACTTTTTTCGTAATGCTAATTTCCCATAGGCCTCTGGGAGTTATTTTTACTGTTAATGCAAGTGTACCACGTGACTAAGAATTTTGTACTGTTACATAGGTAACAGTATTTTTAACAGTTTAAAATCTGGTCACGTGGTCTATTTTCTAAATAAAATGAAACAAGGTTAGCTTTTAAAAAAGCTAGTAGCGACTCGCTTCGTAATTTTTTTCCAGGGGTGCGTTTAAATGTAAAAATGATAGTTCTGTTAGCTGAAGAGACTTCAGCGAACATCAAAATAAAAGTGAAATAAAGTTATGGAAGCCAGTTCTCTAAGTTTAACAAAGAGGAATATGAGTATATATGAAGATGCATGTAAACAGATAGAATGAAGTCCCTATGTCTATGCACATAAATTACTGTATGACCTGTTGACCTTGACCAAAAAAATCTTAGATAGGTAGAATTCATAAAGATGTCTCTTTATACGAAGTTAAGTTGTAATATGTTATTTAGTATTGGAATGAGTGACAGACACAAGTCCTAAAGTAAACACAAGTTGTCAGAAAAGCCGGGATCCTATTAAAAAAAATATAGGGATCCTGGATTTTGACCAGTCTAAGATGTTTTTCAGATAAGCCGGGATCCTATTAAAACATATAGGGATACTGGGAATTGACCAGTTCAAGAATATAGTTTTCAGAAAAGCTGGGATCGCATTTAAACATAAAGGGATCCCGGGATTTGACCAATTCAAGAATGTAGTCTGTGATTTTTCCAATTAATTAGGCATATACATTGTAATTATAAGTATTGGGATTTCCGCATTTTAAGTTTGTTAATAAATACCTCTAAATATATTTATATCCTAAGTTTGATTAATTTAACGTTCATTACATACAATAAAAAAACTTAACGTTTGATGTCCTTTCATTACGACAATAATCAACACAAATATAGTTTATTAGTTTTTCCTCTATATCTTATACGATCCCGGATCCCGGCCAGTCCGGGCCTCCCGGACCCCGGCCAGTAAATATATACACTAAATACCGATAAAGGATAAAATGACCGGAAAAAAGGAAAAATAAAAAAATGCACAGAACCAGATGTTCACTAATGTTAATTAACCAAACGAAAACTTACTACAGAGGAACAGGTGAGATCGCTAAAACAAAAGTCAGTGTATATATGATTTTTTGAAAAGAATTCATGAAAACAAACATTTTAATCATCATTATATCTTTGCGCACAAAATATTACTTACTGCTTTTTAAAAATGGCGTGAAAATTGAAGGTTTTTTGACGCTATGTAAGATTAAATTTGATTGGCTAAATAGTTTTGGATCCTAGCCCTGATAGATAAATTCTGTAGAAAGCTGGAAGCCAAGCTTCGATTAAATTTTTGGATGGATTCGGAGTTTTAGGTTGTTTTTCAGTAAAATCCTAACGGCAAAAATGGCCGCCATTTTTTGGCTTGCAGCCACGGCTGCAAGCCATTTCATATGGAAAACTTGTTCCGGTTAGGTGGTTTCCTGCTTACATCTGTTGGTGCATGATTGAACGGGAAACCAGCTCCAATCGTGCCAATCGCAACTTTTCGGCCTTTTCCGTCACTCTTCGGATTAATGATAATAGCCGATGTAGTTCCGATTGCAATCGTGACAATTCGGGCGATTCCGTCATACTGCGGAATCAGACGAAGTAATATTACGGAAATCTAAGCTATTTTAGTTACTTCGGTAATCCCAGTTTGTTTATATAAATAAGATTTGTATTTTTACTTGATTTATCGGTTCAAACCGTAATGGTGAGGTAATCTAAAAATAGCCCATGCATATCATTAACCTTCCCACTCCTCGCAGCGGTTACTTCCCCTGATCTGTACAGTTAAAGTAGCAAAGCGTGACGTAACAGCTGTGAGGAGTTTGGTGCTGATATCGTCTATTTGTGATCGTGTAACATAGTTGATACATGCTTATTAATTGGTACCACGTAACGAAGTATTTAGTGCATTTACTTGTCTATAAAGCAAAGGAATGATTTCGCTGCGAAAAAGGGGAAATGAAATGTGCACACTTGTTTTCCTTCAGTATCACGTTAGTATTTTTACGATTGATCATTTTCTTTATTAGTTTTATACAATAGAGAATAGATTTCAAATCGTTTTGACAAAAATTATTCGGTTTTCCAAAAAAAAAAAAACAACTAAATAAACCCTTTATGATATACAAATACCGTAATTAAAAAAAAAATGTGATCATAAATTGAGACCAAAACACACACAATTTTAAAGGGTTGGGATGAAGGCACAACTGTGCAAGCCTTTCCTTTTAAAAGGAAACTTTATTTCTCGATTCATTCTTATTTTCGACGATAGGGCATCACCGAAGTAACTATTACTTTCATAAAATTTAGTTCTTTGCACCCTAGAGTTCATTTCGCGTATAAAATATCTTTTTGTTGAATAGTCAACAGGAAACATCCGTTTTCAACGGAAGTAATTGTAATGTAAAGAATTTTGTGTCAAACTGGAACATGCAGACAGTTAAAGCATGTAACAAAGGATAATTTAACAATTTTAACCAGTGAAACGTTACAGATAGAGTTGGTGGACAGACATCTGTAGGATATCATCGTTATTTTCTAAATGCACTTTGTCAAAAACCATTGCGAAGAATATTCTGGATGCAGAAGGATCAGATTTCACAGATCATAACCGTGTAAATGGGTTAGTGTTTTGTATTTAAAATAAAACCTAGCTTATTGTATGTTTATGATTTGTAGATATCATCTCTTGCTTAAAGAATAAAAGAAAAAGAAAACTTCTCAAGTAGGCCTAAAGTACACTAAAACTTAAAAGGTAAGTAGTTTAGTTATTGTTACTCTTGGTTCATTTTTGTTTCAGTTAGATTTAGTTGACAATTTCAGATCATCACAGTATTTTGTTCGGGGTAATAAAATAAATAACACATGGGTTTGTGAGTAACAGTAAAAATATCATCCCTCGTAAAAATACTGTTACCCTCGGCTACGCCTCGGATAACAGTATTTTCCTCGGGATGATATTTTTACTGTTACCCACAAACCCACGTGTTATTTATATACTAACGCCATATGCTACTTATACATTTTAAATTGATTATGGCAAACTTGTTAAAATGTCTAGCAAGTTGTGTTAGTTTTTTCCCCTTTCTTTAGCCATGCTGTGTTGTATAGAGAAAATGACACACTGTTATAACACTGTATTATGATCAAGAATATGCTTAGCTAGTTTTTATACTATTAAATATATATATATATATCAACAATTTATATTTGCAGTTTATATCCAATCACATTTTGCAAAATAAACAATTTAATAATAATAAATGTTTTGTAGTCAAGCATTTGTCTATTAAATTCTCTTCCCTTCCCGATTAAATCGGAAGGGGAATATTGAAATGACGTTGCCTTTTCGTCCCTCCAGGCGACCATCTAATGGTCTATGAGCTTCATTCCGTCCATAATTTTGGTTAAAAAAGGGGGAAATGGTTTATGAGGTAAATTTTATAGGTTTATAAGAAAAATTGCCTTATAAAGATCAAAGAAAAAACACACAAACCCAAAATGTTGGCATGTCCGTCCGTTCGTCCGTAAATCCGTCCGCATAAAACGTCGGTAAAGCAAAACAGTTGTTGGTTTTTTTTTGTTTTTTTTTCACAATGTCATTTAATTAAGTGAGGACTGTACATTATTGCAACTGTTACAGCCGTCGTACATTCCCTTTAACGTTTTTTGTATCAACAGCTGATTTGAAGCCTACGCAGTTAATTTTAATATAAGTTGTTATAATAAAGCAAACGTGTCAGTTTCTTGAATCAAGCACTGTAAAGAGGTATTTAATATTATAATATTATACCGTATGAGTAATTTAAAGTTAAAATAGTTAGAAATATATAACTAAAAATGGATCAAGGATTTTGTCTGTTAATTAAAATCGCGATAATTGTTGTGAGTATTCATGCGGTGATATGTCAGAAATGTGGTGTACAGAAAGAGGTGTCCTTTGCTAGAATACCGGCGATCAACACTCTGTTGTCTTTGGATGAGTTCGACACCCACGTAAGAATTTGTGTTTTTTTTTATCAACCCTTGTAACGTATTCTCGTGAGATTTTTTATACGTTAATTTTGCCTCCCTCTGATGTGCTTTAGTTTTATTTTATTCTTTTTATTAATCTAAGTAGACAATATTGATGAGATAGATTTTATCATAATGTCTGGATTTAAAGTGAACTAGACTTCATGAACTCTTACAAAGCTTTAATTTCTTTGAATCTGAGCAAAACAATTTCTTTATTGATAATTTCATACTATACACTGAATAATAACAACAACAACAACAACAACAATAATAATAATAATAATTAATTATAAATAATAATAATAATAATAATTAGTTTTAAAAGATGTTAGAGAATTTGAAGAACTTATATCAGACGGTATTCTTTTCCAAATCTTTGCACCATAGTAACAGTTTGTTTTCTTTACCAAAGTTTACCATGATTTGGTCTGCACTGGTCGCATCGGAACACTTTGCAACGATTTTCAATGTTAGGTAATTTTTACAAATACAGTAATATATCTAATGCAAAAATTAATGTTTGGATTTAAAAAAAGATACTTCTAAAATGTTTGTGTGAAATAAAAATGGCAATAATTTGCCTTAAAGCGAGTGGCGCGTGCACAAAGTCATTACTTAACGGATGAAACCCTACTTAAAATAGCAAAATAATACATTTTATTCTGTTTACGTACATTATTCACGTGTATTAAATAACAGAGACATTCTATGTTACAACATTTTGAGCAATATAATAATGGAACCGATATAATTTTACTGTTGATTTTTGTAAAAAAATATTTCATGAGGTATAGATTTATACCCTTTAAGTCCCAGATTTACATAAAATATGTTTATATCATTTGATTGGAACAAACAGTATATAAAGCTGCATGCCTCCACAATATTTGAAGAAAATCAAACTTGAGTAAATTTTGTGCCATTTGCGCCAACAATCTCCGTTGCATTATTTAGTCATACCGGTTCAAAAGTTAAAGGGGTACACTGTTCACCCGGTCATATAATAATGCATGGTGATATTGTAGCTATAATGTTCACTGTTACTATTTATCGGAACATGAAATGGTAAAACGCTACTCATAAAACAATACGGTTATCGAATTATACATTTTAAAGATTAAAACGGAATGAAACATCCACGTAGCGATAAGTAACGTAAAATATATTTTCCGATTTTTCCATGTACCGATTTGTTCACTTCGATGGTAATTTTTCGTTTAAGTTAAGTCGTACTTTGAAGCGGAGCATGCGCATAACAATTTTTGTAGACTGCTCCTAATGATTCCCTGCGGTCTGAAGACAGCAGGGTATTGGTACGCGTTTAACTTTTGAGGCATGGAGGAGCACGTGACCTGTTTTCGGTACATGGAGGAGCATGTGATCTGTAAACTGTATATGATTGGTTAATTGACCTTTTCGAAAACCCAGCTAAATACCGTTTGTCGGTACGTTACGGATTTACCTGTAGGGAATTAGTCCGAATTACACCTAATTGAGAACAAAAATCTATATTACGTGATATTTCTAATTTTCTATTAATTATTTTACCGTTTAAGGTGGAAAAACTTGAATGATGTGTTTGAAAATTATCAATGTTTCTTTAATATCTATCTCAAATTTTACAAACAATAAATTGTTTATACTGAAAATCTACAAAATTAAAATATTCGTAGTGGCATCTGCCATAATAAATAGAGATATTTTCTGCGTAAACTTGTGTGTTTACTTTATTTATATTTTGCTCGGAATTATTCATAAAATGGCCTATTTAATCATTTTCTTAAAAAGAAATAAGTGTTTTATGTTCGACCTTCTCCGGTCTTCAACGGTCACATGCAGTTTCCATCGAAATTCTTCTATATTGTTCGATTATTGTCAACTATATTCCTGTTACAAACGTTTATTTATCCCTCCCGCCAACCCCCAAATAATGTTGAAAATAGTTAAATGAAATATCTTTATATCATTAGAATGTTCACCGCAGGAAACCATTTTACTTGTTTTACGATTTAAATGAGAATCATTCACTACAATCAGATACGCAAAAATGGATGCTGCCAGTAATCAGTTTGAACACTGAGGAGAGGACTGATGACCTCTCCAATAAAGGCAGGTAACTCTGCCAAGCATGTCTGCCTAATTACTCACCTTTTTATACTATGCTTTCATCCATTATACTGCTGTAAGCACTGAGAAAAGTGAAATGTTCTACCTACGGACAGTTCTTGATAAATCTCAGGATCAAGGTTCCTTTGGTTAAAAAATATTAATCTTATGATCAGCCAGTCGATGAATACAGAACACCTTGCTACAAATAATGACCCTACATCTAATCTGAAACTATGTATTATTCATTTAAGAGAACTTAAAGTATAAGGCCGATAATATCTAGAAACAGATCTAGACTGTCGGCGACGGAAGTATCTGGATCGTCATAATTTTGACTGGTGGCTTCACCAAGTGTTCAGATATTAGGTTTGTTTACTATTTATATTTAGATCGAAGGTCGGGAGATGGGTGAGGTGTATTATGCCCTGCCAAAACCTGCAGCGTTCATTCCTGATATCAATTACAAATCAACTATTACTAAAGACCCGGGAAGTACCCAATTATATACACTGGCGTCAAAAGGAGAGTAAGTTACACTTTATTTATTTATTTAATTCACCATAAAATCTTAAATCTAAGTTCTAAATTTCTAGTTCTCTATTTTTTGTCTGTTACAATCCTCAAATATGTTTTCTTTCTTTTAAAAAGGTGTATTACTAACAAATCCAAATGATATCCCTCTAAATCAAACACAATTATTTTCCTCCCGTGAAATACACAACTTTTAAAAAATGGCTGCCGCTTACATTTAACAAAGCCAGGTCTAATATAAATTCGCAGTAAGTAACAGAAATATGAATGGATGGTTGGACTTTTTCTCCAACAAGAATTGTTTGTTTTTATTATTAAAACAAGCGATCATTCATATTTTTTAATAAAATAAATAATATCACCGTCATTTAACGTTAATTGTCGGACTTATTTTTCAGCTCAAGACTTCTTGTTTTTAATGAGAAATTCCGACTAAATGGGGCTCTCAATGGGGAAAACAAATATTAATATTTACGTTAATATTATGGAAATTTCGTTTTAACTTGTTTTTAGCATAAAATAAAAAGAAAATGTGTTTGTTTGTTGTGTAAGATGTAGTTTTATTTCATCTCGTGAACTTTAAAAACACTATTCTCGCCCGTGGCTACGCCACTCTTGAGAATACTGTTTTTAAAGCCCACTCGATGAAATAAAATTTCATCGAGTGGGCTTTAAAAAACAAACAAACAAACAAACAAACATCCTCTATATATTCCAGGACAGTGGCAGCAAACTCAACATGTGCAGCACGAATTTTTTCATTAACACCTGTTGACGGTATTGACAGGGCGTTGTTCTTTCTGACAAATTGTAAGAATTTTCTCATATTTAATCTGTGTTCAGCACATGAACTACGCATATGTTATGTCCGTAAAAGCGCAAAAAGATGAGAAGTATTTCCGACGTTATTAAAAAATACGACAACTGTCAAAACTATAAAAGTAGAGTTAGATGACGTATGTACGCTGTCAAACTCCTCACAGTGATTACCTCCCTTGGCAGAATAATAATATATCTCTGTACTGATAAGGGGAGATCACTGCATAGGAGATTGGTACGTAGTCTGGTTCCCTGCCTACTATTCTACGATTATTAGGTCAGGCACAATACAAAAATGGCGGCGGCGTCTGCGCCCGACAAGGTAAATAAGAAACAGACTAGAGGCATTTTTTCAGATTGGGCACACTCATGGCACAATAGATCTGGATTGCTCATAATATATCTAAACAAACTTAGAATTTATTTTACATTTTGCCATCGCATGAAATGGAAATTTCCAGAGATTTCTTATGCCGAAAGAAATCATATTTCGGATATATCTTATGATCGGATAGTCCTACTAATTAGATCGGATGTTTCATTATATGGATCAATAAATATGTCTTAGGGTAGATTTTATCTATACAACCATATTCTTGTTATCGGTTTTTTTTGTAAAAATATCAATCGAAATGATTCATGAACTATGAAAATAGAGAAATCTACTAGATCTATGCTTTTAGAAGACAGTGAAGACAGTGCTGTAATCATCAATGACTGGATGAATGCCAATAAACTCAAAATGAACACCACTAAGACAGAATTCATTATGTTTGGTAGTAAAGCCCAACTTGGTAAATGTTCAATTAAAGAAATTGATATCGCCGGTGATAAAATTCAAAATGTCAGTGTTATAAGATACTTAGGTGCCTACTTTTTTAGAGATTTTTACGCATTGTTTTAAGATTGTGATTGGGCTGTAAACTGATAGAGATGTCGTCGTTTGGTCCCAAATTACCATATGAGTTACTCCCCTTGTCCTTTGAGGACAATACGATGCTATGAAAGACAAGCTGGTAATGGAGGTAGTATATGATTTAATGTGGTTGAATAATTTATAACAACATCATAAAAGCAAGATTAAAGATTTATTAGATTGACATTGTATGTTATACATAGATCTAG
>NW_026863592.1:0-4797 GCF_026571515.1 Ruditapes philippinarum
CCACTTGGGTCTTTGACCGTATTTTCGAAAAAGAGCTTTTTCAAGCACAATTCCATACTGAGGACCAATTTCGGGCGAGTAGCTTCCTGTTTGGTTAGGAGCCCCATTTGAAGAGTAGACACGGGTAATCCTCGGATAGGTATAGTTACCTCCTAATTTAACGCCAACGGAAAAGAGAGGCCAACTTCTAAAAGTTCCAAATAAGGCCACAAATTCTATGGGATCGATAGCTTTATTAATCTTGAAAAAATGATCTGTGTTTAATACCCCCAGCATTGCTTCGTCTGCTTTCTCGGGCTCTTCTTGGTATAAGTATGCCAGGGTTAATATTTTATAAGCGTCTACCTTTTCCTGCTGTGTAAAGCTATTCCTCCTGTTTTTATGCTCAAAGGCACTCTTTGAGCAAACCGGGAACCTTGTGGACATCCCTTGTTGGTACACCGATCTAGTTAACTCCAATGTACGGGCACATACTGAACTTTGTGCAAGCGCATCGCACCCCATCCCCACTGTAAACAGGCTACACAGAAAGAAAAATATTTATTCATTCGGATTTTTTCATTTTTCATTCACGGAAAGATTTTCACATGTAGCACGATAAAATAAATCCTCACCTATAAAAATATCCCACTCTTCTTGGGTCAGATTTTTCGTTATAAAATTACAAAGTATACCGGACATGCTCGCATTTTTGGTTGGCCATACACGTACGGAATATTCAGTACTTTCGACAGTTTCTTTTGAGGTGTTAATACCTACCATGAGTTGTTCGTCGTCGGAAGAGAAGGCTATAATCCCATGTCCAGTCGTGGTGGTTTAGTGTAATGGGAGGCTCTTTCAGGGTTGTTATAATTCCATAAGCGAACTTTGGAGTCCTTACTTGAATGAGGCAATAAATGTACCGGCATGATTGAATCGGATGGATTCTATTTTTTTAGTGTGACCCGATAGTTCCCTGATCGTCACACCATTGAAAATAATCCGAATGAGACCCGTATAATCCCCCACAACAATTTTTCCCGGTAGGGTCGAAAGTGATAGCGGAAAGCATCTGATTTGATACTTTTATTTTTGTTTCTGCATAGTTGTTATTTATATCCCATATATACATAGTACCGTTGGTTGCTCCTGCTACTAATTGGCTTCCATCTGAGCTTATTTCTAAACAAGTGATTTTTACTTCGGTGGATATGACTTCTTGAGCTCGTTGGTTATTCCAATTAAATTGGTAATAGCGGATGCTGTGACCGGAGTTGTCACGGCAGTAAAAGCCCTTTCCATCAGGGGTAAAGAGAATGTCTCCAACATCGGAAATATATCCTTCTATTTTTTGTACTTTTTCTTCAATGTTGTTCAGATTATACAGTTCAACGTAATTCTGTTCGCGGTTACTGGGATACAGCCCGCCTGCAGCAAGACGATTTCCGTCAGGGCTTATGTTTAGTGTGAAGATGAGATAATCGGTTCTCTCGTTTACAATTAAATTGGCGACCCATTGACCGTTTTGATAGTTCCATTGAGTGATGATTCCATCGGTTCCCCCAGAGTAGATACTTTTGTTATTAGGGTGCGAACAGAGCGTTCTTACTGAGCCTATGCTCTGTGATTTAAGGCTGTTGGTAAGAGGGTGCTGATAGTTTTTGAGGGCGTAAAATAAACCGTTGTATACATCGTTGTCGTAAGGATATCCTTGGAATTCCGTATTGAAATATAGGCCTGTTGTGCAAGCAGGGCTTCCAGTTCCGGGTTGCTCGTAAGTTCCTGTGATTTCAGAGCCATCGCTTTGGATTGAGCTATGTACCGAGCCCGGCGTGCATTGGCTTCATTTTGTTCAGCAGTCAGTCGTTGTTGGTTTGCATCTTCCGCATAATTTTTTGCCAGTTTTTCGTTGGCTTTAGCGCGTTGCTCATTTTCCAAGGCTAGTTTTTGTTGTTTTTCTGCAAAGCGTCTTTGGCGTTCAGCTTCTAGGGCATTACGTTCAGCTTCCTGACGTGCCAAGTCAGCAAGTTTTTTTTGTTGCTCGGCAACATGTTTTTGACTTAATGCATCTTCTTTTGCTATGGTGGCCTGATCTCGTTGCTTTTCTGCTTCTGCTGCACTATTTCTAGCTAGCTTTTCTTGTTTCTTTGCTTCGGTTTGTTGGAATATAGCGTAGACCAAAAACAGTAGTGCTACAACCATCAGTGAACCAAATACAATAGCGGTAAATTCGGCTGCGCTGTGTAGCTTTTTCTTTTGCTCTAGTTCTTTTGTCGTTGCTCGGTTTCAAATTCTTTTTTGGGAGTATTCCAAAAATACCATTGTGCGTTCAAAAGCATGATGATATCGTTCTCCCCATACCAACGTAGGCTTATGCTTGGCTTGCCAGTTTAGAGCTACTTGCAAATCAGGAGTTCTCCAAAGACCGGCTTTTCCTTGTTGGTACATTGATGCGGCCTCGGCCAAACGCAAGTACATCCGAGCAGCATCTGCTTCGTCGTCTACCCATTGCTTTAAGCGTATCCATATACGCATTAAGCTCTCGTGGGAAATATCTATTAAAGATTCAGAGTGAATAGGTATTCTATGACTTGGAACAAGAAGTGATCTACTCGGATCTCTAAATTTTTCAATTACGTCAATAACATCTTGTTCGGCTGTATCAGCAATGGCGGCTATTTTACTTAATTGGGTGGGTTTGCGTATACCAAAACCTTCGTCTCGTTTTTCTGTGATGGTTTTAAAAATAATTTCACAAATGCGTTTTTGCTCTTCAGTTAAAACTCATCGAAGGCTTCGTCTGCATGTAATGATAAAGCTTCAGCCATAGAGCCTATAGCTCTATAGTGTTTAAGGTTTAAAACCTCATGTTTATGATCGCTTTGTTTGACCCAATATGCCCAAGTACGCATCATGGCGTGTTGAAGGATAGGCAATTGATCTGGGTTTTCACCGAGATCGTTGAGGAGCTGATTGATTAACTGGGGAGCAATGGGGGTATTGCTTACTGCCAATGGACCCTCTATGGCTTTTCGTTTTTGTTCCCGGGTCATTTGCGGAATGAGGTAATGACTTTCGTTGAGTTTATGCGCTAATTCTGCAAACTGAGAGCAATCTCCAATGAAGTCGGAACGCATTGTGATAGCAACATAGATGGGGAGGTCTTCGTAGTTGCTGGCTTCGATCAAGAGGTTGATGAATGTGCGAGTTTCGTTTAGTGTATTCGAAGCATCCTCTTTTTTAGCCCAAAAGACTTCTTCAAATTGATCGACTAAGATCAGATAATTGGTATTTTTTGCTTTTTTGAATTGCCGAAGAGCTTCGACCAGTTCCAAAGAACTGCTGCGTAGCAGTGTAGAGATAATAGTTTTTTTAATTTTCCTGTCCTCACTGCTGATGGTATCGTATTCGTCTGAAGATTTAATTATGGATTCAGCTAGGTTATTGATAGGATCTGCACCAGGCTTGATAACCAATACCTCCCAATCGGAACCTTACTTCGGTGAGAAACCCTCCATAAGAGGATAGGCAATACGCCACAGTAGACGAATGAAGATTTACCACTTCCTGATGGGCCTACTATTCCCACGAAGCGATTTTTAGAATAATTTTAGAAGTACTTCATCAGTCTGCCCCCTTCTCGTCCAAAGAAAAGGGTGGCTTTCTTCTATGTTAAAAAGGACGAAGACCGGGGAAAGGGGTTTTTTTAATTCTGTGCCGGTAGAAATGGTGTGATTAATCTTTCAGATTGATTCATTTTATGTCATTTTTTTTAAAGCTGCGACAGGAAATTTTCATGGCTTCCATAGATTTATTTCTGATCACCTGAAATCATAGAAAGATTTTGATCTTTAAATCTCCCGAGTTTGAAGTTCATGCCCCCCGGGGTTTACGACAAAGGGCTTTTTTTCCAAGGATAGGTTTATTTCTGCCAAATGCAGGGGCTTTCATTAAGATCCAATATTTTCATCTGCACCCACTGATCCCCTACTTTATCTCTGAATACAACGGCTCCATCGAACATTCGGAGGTTTTCAATATGGTTTTTTCGCACAATCCAGTAAGTTTCCTTCAAAAAGAAGGAACAACGATATTGAAACCTGCTTGTTTTATTATTTCAATATAAGGTTTTACAGCTTGATGATCATTCCGTTCATAGAGAACATAAATTGTTTTTTTCTTGGATGTCTCTTTTGTTTTTTTCTTCTTGAGGTTTATTAATTGTTCACGCAAAATTCCTTTGAAATCTTCAAAAGGGTTTTGGACTATTTCTGCTTTGTTTTCTCGTTTCTTCTAGCTCCCATGGCAAACTTATTGGCTTTGCTTGTGTTGGGTGAATATCCATATTAATCGAAGAAGCTTTTTTTCCGTTCTCTTTTTTTCTTTTTTTTTTTTTTCACTTTCTTCGATAGCCAAAAAAGATTTTTTATATCAACATAATTTGATTTTCTCCTTCCAGTTTTTTTCTGTATGCCGTACCTATCAGATGAATAGATAAGTCGGAAGTATGCAGGTCTTTTTTTATTGCTTTTTCGAGGTCTTCAATGACCAGTAGGAAAGGAGCATTAGGCAGACTGTAACCCTTGGTATTGAAGCTTTGTTTGATCAAGTTTCTTTCCAAAAATATCATAACTTGTTTTCAGCCAGATAAACAGTAAGTATGTCTTTGAGGGTGTTGTTAGTAACGAACAGAAGATTTTTTTTTTGAAGGTTATTTTACGAATGCAATAAAGCTAAACTCAACATTTGTTCATAAATATTTCTTTCTGCGTCTTGGCTGAAAAAATCAAAGTTATTCCCTTCTGCTTTTCCTGTAAT
>NW_026863593.1:0-76696 GCF_026571515.1 Ruditapes philippinarum
TTTCAACATTTTATGGCTTATTTCATCTGGTCCAGAAGCTTTACTTTGGGTATTTATGGGTATTTGTATCATCCAGCTGAGAGATTGAACTGAAGAAAGAGTGTAAAGTATTTATCATATCAAGATTTTCCACCAAGAAATTGTAAAATAATCATTTAAAGCTACAACCCCTTCACTGTAGGCTTACATACAATTTTTTCATTGTTTTAGTTGTGACGGCAAAAGTTAACATAATGATCTGATATTTTCAGGCTGATTTTTGTCATGCATTATATGTGAACGAAACAATAGATAATCAGAAGAAACAAGTACATTAATTCATTAAAAAAAAAGAAGTTAAACAATTGAATTGAAATCTGAGATGCTTATTTATTTTTAAATCCATATCTCAGTGACATTTGATCAGCATAATAGGTCATAAGTACCAATACTAATAAATACTGGCATGTTTTTTAAGCTAACTTGGTTTAAGCAGTCATTGTATTTAGCACTGGCCCGGTGGCCCATGGCCAGTGAAAATTAGTTAGGGGCCAGTAAATTCAAAATCTTAATTTCAATGACAGTTTAAGGCCAAAAAAACCCCATTACATTATGACTTAAAGTTGTCCTAAAAGACAATCATGTCATGACGTAAAAATCTCTATATAAGATACATTTAAAATTCATATTCACAAGATAAATACCTTACAGTGAATGTTTTTTTTTTTTGTTTTTTTTTAGGCCCCAACTGGGTAACCCCGTTTATTTACCCCGTAATAGGTATGAGAGGGTCGGGGTCATCCCTCTGATACCTTACATGATATCTACATAATACATACTACAGTAAATGTTACACTACGGAAAAAATGTGTTCTGTTATACACATTTAAAAGTTACTGATAATGATAATTATTGATTGATAAAACCAATTATCATGTCAGTTGCAATGAGTTCAATAACCAGTACATGTATAAGGTTATTACCTGCATAGCATAAATCAGAACAAACTTTTGTTTCTATTATCACACATTTTTATTTTCAGACAAGTACAAAAAGGGCTGTAGAAACCACCGACCTAACTAAAAGTTTTGGCTGGGATAGTTCAGAAGGTGAGAAATTAGTGTTTAGTTTCTTACACAGTACATTTTGTATCTTTCTTTATGCACCACCATTTAACTTTAAAATAATGATTGTGAACATTGTATATATCCAACCATTGGGGTAAATTAATATTGCATCTGATTCCTATGATTCAGTTATGACCCTATTAGAAATATGACATTTCACATACAGTTATTCCATTTTACAGTTCTCCTAGTCTGGTCGAAATCCCTATTGGGCCTTCATGGCCAAGTGGTTAGGGTCGCCAACTTCAAATATCTTGTTCATCACCAAGGCACTGTAGGTTTAAATCCCAGCAGGGGCCTTGAATTGGTTCTTGTGTGTTGGTGGTTCTATTCAGGTGCATGCTTATGCATGAAATAATACAGGTAAAGAAACCTGGTCTTCCCCCACCTGTAAAGCTGGAAAGTCACCATTAGACCTTTATATTGTTTGTGTGACTTGAAATCTAATGAAACAGTCAAGCAAACAGACCTGTTTTCTGGTCCGTTCAGCTCAAATATTATGAAAATCACACCTTTTTGGTGAAACAGATAAGAATTCTTACTGTCTAAAGTCTTAAAGATTTAAAGAAAATATCTTTTGAATGTTATTATAGAAATTTAATGAAACGAGTGGAACATGCAATAGTTAAATTAGCTTGAATAAAAGTGGTTGGTATTTAGTATCATATTCAAGTCTCAATAGAATGTCAGGAAAATTTTAAGCATCTCATGTTAATCTTTGGGGAAAAAAAGTCTGATAAATGCACATTGACGCAGACAGTAATAGATGGCCTTTTGGTTTTTCCTGTAATTGTACATGTAATGTTTATTGAACCTGTGTTAATTGTGCTAACAAACATGATATATTTATAGAATGATACTTGTAAGTGATAATTTTAAATTATGTCTACAAATTCGTAAATACATGCTTCTTTGACCTCAGTGGAGCTCCTTTAAGGTAGATCATCCATTTGGATCATGTTATAGTTAAGCATCTTTTACTTCCTAAAAGAATAATTGTTATTAAACCATATGTTACAGTTTGGCAACAGCATGATGTACAGGAGTTGTGTAGGGTTATGTTTGATGCCCTAGAAGTAACGTGGCGTGGCACTGACCAGGAAAAACTTGTCAATCACCTGTACCAGGGCAAAATGAAAGATTATGTCAAATGTTTAGAGGTGAGAATCTATGAAACTTTAAAGTGTTTCACAATAGATCATTGAAACTATGCACAGTTATCCTTACCAGGATCAGCAGAATTATCAATTCCGCCTCCGTGGTTGCGAGGTTAGCGTCAATGACTTCTAATCCAGTTACCTCTCTGGCGTGGGTTCGATCCCCGGGAGATGCTTTGGTAGTTTAGCGCAAAGGAAGGTAGTCTAGTACTGGTGTAACTCTCCAGGAACGATGGTTAGGAAACTACCTGCCTATATGACTGAAATACTGTTAGGAAAAGGCGTAAAATGAAAACAAACAAACAAACAAAGCAGAATTATCAGAATCGGCAGGGAATTACCGTAATCAGTCTGTAATTTTGTGATTTATGAACTTAAAGAATGTTCTTGCATTTTCATAAAATATAAACAATATCAATGATATTAAAAAGATTTTTTGTTTAAATAAAATAACTTTTAATTAATAAAACAAGAGATGTAAGATGTACGGATATTAAGGGAATGATATTGTCATTATATTTACACAGCCAGTAGTCATCGGTTCTGTACGGACAATTGATATTTTTCCAAGAAATAACTTAATAAATGTCATACAGGCAAGTAAAGAAAAGTTTCAAGTAAAATGTACAAGCAAGTCAAAATCAGCTTTTGTTGACCTTGCTATAAGTGAATAATGAAACTTGTACATGTAATATGAATTATTTTATACTTTTATTTTCAGTGTGGAAATGAGAGTGCTAGAATAGACACATACCTTGATATACCTCTAGTCATACGACCTTTTGGATCTACAACTGCCTATAAAAGTGTTGTAAGTATTGGAAAAATGTGTCCTGTTAGTTTCAAATCCTTAATAATGGCCATGATAATACTTGAATATATAGAGCCCAACACTGTTATTTTCAATTATATTAGTATTGTAAATAAAGGCTATCTCATTTAAATTAATTTTCACATGAAATATTATCACCAAAGTACAAAATTGTATCAAGGTTTAAAGAATGTCACAAGAAGAGTTTAAGTTTACGACAGTATGAACTGAATTGAAACTACAGAAACAACTTGTTTTGATGCAAAATTGTCAATGGTTTCCTTTTAAACATTCAAATTTTATACTTGCCATGTCAGACTAACATTTGCAAAATTTAACTGAATTACAAGTTATTTTCCAAATCGGCTAATTTGATAAGTCATTTCAAGGTCAGAAATTTATTATAATGATAATCTTATACCAATGCTTCTATCATTGTTGAAATTTGAAATACAAATTGATATTTTACAGACAGAGGCATTGGAAGCATTTGTTCAGCCAGAGATTCTAGAAGGACGAGATCAGTATTTCTGTGAAAAATGTAATAAAAAATGTGATGCCCATAAGGTAAGGAATCATATGGTGTATACAAAACAAACTGATATTTATAGATATATGAAGGTACTATGATATTTATAGATTTTATTCCATAGTTTGTACATTCAAAATATGCTTAAATGATTCAGTGTTGAATATTTTATTCAGGTAAGCATATAAATTAATAAGTTATGAAGCTTTTCTTGATGCTGACCATAAGTGTGTATTTGCGTTTATTAATACTCGCCACCGGTTGCCCATATGGGCAAGTCCTCCAGAAGAGTATTAGTCATTTTATTTTTTGGAGGACAGTGATATTACAGATACAGAAAGATGCCCCAATTCCAGAAGCTTCTCCTGGTTCTTTAGCGTGCCAAGTGTTTAAGCACCCATACACAGGGCTTCGATTTAAAGTGTCATCCGAAAGACTGATAAGTCATTTTAGTTGGCCAGCCCGGGAATCGAACCCACAATGTCAAGATTACAAGTCTCACGCTCTAACCGATTGAGCTATGCAGGCTGGCTTGAAAGTTGTTTACCACACTAAGTGAAATAATATATATGTACATAATTATGCAAATAAAAAAAATTTCAAACATTGAAGAATATGTAAATTATGTACTGCATATATGTGTGCATATTATATGTAATCATTAAAATATATGCATTCATTTCTTATTGTAAAATTTGACTTAAACTTTATAGAAAATAATTTTTTTATTACCTTTCTTTATTTACGTGAAATGTTTAATTCTGTAATATCTTTATAAATAATGCTTTTTCGAACCTGAATCTTAATTTGAGCATCATATTTTTGAGTTAAAACCATAAAAGAATGTGGCACAGGATCTTTAATGGTTATGAAAAGGTCATCAGATGTTTTATGTCCATGTCAACATAAATTCTTTTTACAGAGTCAGTTATTTAAATTTATTTCAGGGCTTAAAGTTTTTAGAGTTTCCATACATGTTGACGTTACAAATGAAGAGGTTTGATTTTGACTATGCTACAATGCACAGGATCAAGCTTAATGATAAGTAAGTAAAGATTTTCTATGTAACCTAGGTGAAGTAAGAGATCATCATAATCTTGACCACAAAAAACCTTGTCCCATCCCACCAATATTTAAAGAATGCTTTGCCATAAGTCCTTCAATGGGGTGGTCATGAATGGTGGACAGACCCCCATATACTGGAAATCTTTGAAAATAACAGTTCAGAAGCCTATGACAGGTTGCTATTTTGAGAGGCAATCATGATTTAAAATCATATCTTGATTCTGCAAAGTTAAGGCAGTTTTGGGAAACTTTAGAAATGTTCAAGATTAAGTTTTAATAGTTTTTTCAATGGCCTGTATTTTATGCAAAAAAGTCACAGTTTGGTAGAATGCACTCTCTTATACCATGCATGGTAAAAATGGAAGAGAAAAGTTTAATACCTTGGCCCTAATAGGATAGGTATTTTACATATAATTGGTTTTTAAATTGGTAGATAATATCCAGGCTTTACTGGCCATTATGTTGATTTTGTCTATTATGCAGGTTGAACAGATCTTAAAATACTTATTTATTTTAAAACATGGCCTACTCTATTTTTTATTCAGAATGACATTTCCTGAGGTGCTAAATCTGAACTATTTAATTGATGGTGTTTCTGAGGAAAGTACAGGGGAAGAGGAGGCCCCTCCTGTCACTGACAGTACGGGAAAAGACCAATGTAATGATGATGGTTTGTTATCAGTATTTCTTATTGTTTAATTCTTACTAATGTGTGGTATATTTTTGTCTGAAAATTTTTACAAAAGAAGAGAAAAAAAGATATAAAAAAACAGTTAATAGAATTGGGAACTTTTTTGTAAGGACTAATTTGGTCACTTTATAAAGCAAAGTACTTTACAAAACAAAGTTTCCTTTGCCTTTTATAAAAAGTCATTTGAGTTTTTCACAGTATTTTAATCTTATTTAAAACATACCAAAATAAAGTACCCTACAATAGTTCAATTACAAAGGTTTTCACAAAAATGTTTACATGATAAGGCCTTCTTAATATCTCATTTCCACAAATGCATGACATAACTACAGTTAAATGTTTGTGACACTTTATATTTTCTTATTTCAACATTCATATATATATATGCAATGCCTTCAATTTATTAAATGTTGTTCAAGTTCTTATTTAGGTAAAGTACTATATATGTCTTAATGCCCCACTATTAACCTGGTATTGAGGATTCAGAGTGTGAGTTATTATGGTATATATTTGCAGCAATAGATGAAGGTATAGAGATGGAGGTGTCCAGCTCGGCTGGATCAATCAATGAAGAATCTAGTCCCTCTAATGACACTCTCAATGACAGAAATGCCCAGCATTCAAATGTCAAGGTAAGTCTTTAACCCTTGTCAAGGTCAGTCTTTAACACTTAACTTGCTAAGATTGTCTAATGGATTTGTCCAGCTTTGAATTTGGAACAGTCCATTTAAAGTTGAAGGGATCACAATAAAAGATGCAAAAAAATGAACTGGCAGCAGTATAGATGCTACATGCTATAGGTTAAACTTAAATTGAAGAGGTAAATACATAGGATTGTCCGGTAGGATGTTCGAGATTTTACTGTAATCTTTGATTGGATACTATGCCTCAATTTCTGTTCCTTATATGAACACTGTAAAAGTGCTTAATATGTAAAATGTTGATTATCCAAGTGTAGCACATTGTGTAGTAGATCTTTTTTTCACTTACTGGAACAACTGTATAATAATGTATCCAGTAAGCTTTCAAAGAGCCATTTATTCTTTGATTGTTGGGTGTTTAGACACAATTAAAGCTGTATGGCATATAATATAATATACTTATGAATTTATATTTATATTTCAGGGTCCATATGAATATGAGTTGTTTTCTATAATGATACACTCTGGTAGTGCAGCAGGTGGACATTACTATGCCTATATCAAGTAACATACTATATTTATTGTGTTTTGTGATTTTAACATTTCTAAGCAGCCACAATGTCTTGAGTGCTTTAGTATACTGGCTTTGAAACACTTGCCAGTAATCATTAGGTGTTCTCATTCTACTAGGGAATTTTATTTTGTTTAGATGAGGAAACATTTTAGTTAGTATACAGTTTATTTTTCTAAAGAAACTATTACCAATAATGTACAGAGTGGTATGAGGTCTTGCTTTACAAGTAAATATTTAGACTCTGGCTGTGTAGCATACAATTCTTATCTGTTATAATCAAGTAAGGTCTCTGTAGATCAGTAGAGCGAAAAGGCATTAGTCACAATTGAATCATTAAATTGTCAATCTTACATAGTTTTCTTAGACAATACAATTATAATATATGACAAATAAGTTAAAGTTAAACATCTACCCTAATAGAGTACATGTAATTTAAATGGTTTAACATAGTAATTTTTCTATCATATTTTCAGATGTTTGAGTGATGGTCAATGGTACAGCTTTAATGATCAACATGTCTCTAAAGTAAGTTTAACTCTCTGCACCCTGGACATTATAGTTATAGTGGTAACATGTAACCCAAAGGAAGCCTTATAATATTCACCATGAATAGTTAAATATTAACCATTAACCTGCTGAAATTGTGTATTGGAATTGTCCAGGTTTAAATTGAGCTTCCAAAGTACAGAACCTTGTCAGACTGCATAGTTTGGTCTGGCAAACTGGCACATTACTGGTGGTAAAGGCTAATCACTTCTGTTCTAAGTTCAGGTTAAGGGTTACAGATATTATTATGTCTTGAAAGAAAGAGATATTTAATTGAATGATAGTAAAAAAGTAAATTAGTGCTATTTAAATTAGAAAGTAACAAAAATTTGTATGTGTGCCTTGCAAAAAGATATGTTAATGGTTCTCTGTATATAAAAATTGCTGTTTGTAATAAGAGGAAAATATGGGGGCTCTTTTGACTAGCAGTTCAGGTTTTCAACTGATTAACCTGTAGTTTCAAGTCCTGTCAAGAACTAATGTTTTCAAATGCTGAAGCTATCTGGCTATCTCAAGCAAGGTTGATGGTTATATTTATTCTTGCTTGAATAAAGCACTGAGGAGCAACTGGAGTTCTCCTCTACCAGTAAAGGTGAAATGTCACTATATGGTCTTCACAGTGTCATTGTGACTTAAAAACAATCCAATAAAAAAATGGAAGGGAAAATTTTATGTTCCTTCGTATTGAGAGCTATGATTTGACTTGGTGATTGCTTTGGTTTTGTTTAATTGTTTAACACTGATACACATTTCTGCAGATAACCTATGATGATATAAGAAAGACATATGGGGGAAGTTCTACAACCAGGGGATATTATTCTTCATCATATGCTAGGTAAGATATTTTTTACATTACATTTGTTTAAAACATGATGAAAATATTATTGTCTCCTTTCTTGTCTTTAGCAAAATATTCCTTTGTTTTTCACAGAACTGAAATTTTGATTAGAGATGAATTGCAAATGACTTGAAAAATGCATGAATGGTATTTTCTTCTATAACTTTCACTGTATCTTATATACAAATTTACTTTCATTAATAATAGAAAGTCTATGCCTATTTTGATTGATTTGGTTTATGTTATGTTACAGCTCTGCCAATGCTTACATGTTAATGTACAGGAAAATTGATAAAGAAAAAAATATAGGTAAGTTATTGCTACTTTTTTCCTGTGATATACTTTTTGAATTTAACAAGATATTCAATGACTGATTTTAAACTGCTTACCTAATTTTGTACACATTTGATTATTCAAATCCTGCTTGTATTATAATTTTTCTAAATTAAACGACTTGGATACCATTTTACATTCGAAATATTTGAAATAAATGAAGATTCATAGGATGTCTGTTAAAAGCTGTGTACAATGATTATATACATAGAAATTGCTCTTTTTGGTTTATGATTTTGGCTTTTACTATCCTTGCTAAATTTCTGTAATAGACTTTTTGTTTTACATTTGGAACTGTTCCTTTTTAGTTTTAAGGAGTTCAAATATGCTATACTATAAGTTTGAAGAGTTTATTCAGTTTACAGGGATGCTCAGACTGTTGTAACTCTATTACTAGTGGTGTAGGGATGTCTATAATGCTCTGTAGGATGATAGTAGATATTATAAATACAGCCTGCTTTATATCGGCAGATTTTATGAGTGGGGAAGAATTTCCTGATCATGTGAAAGTTGAGCTTAGAAAATTAAATGATAAGGAAGAGGCAGACAGGAAACAAAAAGAAATGGACAAGTCAACTTGCAAGGTTTCTTATATATGTTTTCATATCTTCCTTGTAGAATTTGTCTATATATTTTTTAAGGAAACTTTGAAAGATGTATAAAATAATTGTTTGTTGATGTTAATTTTTGTCAGTATTTTAACATGTTGGTTGTTAGTGATTTAATTAACACAAGTCAGAGGTTTAATAAACATATGTTAGTTGTTTAACACTTACATGTAAGATGTCAGTCTTTTAGCATTTACATTTATAATTTATGTTTTCAGTTGTTTAAGGCCTAGGCCATCAATGAATTTGATAGAAAAAGTATCAAACTTACAAATTATTTTAATTGTGTTATGGCCTTATAATATATCTATTGACAAAATAATTGTTTTTTTTTCTTATCACCTATGATTAGTTTATTTATTGATGATTAGTTTATTTATTAGAAAAGTGTATTTTTAAAAACTGTCTGTCTTTGTTGTAGAGACTTTCATATATTTATACTATAACAATAAGCCCAAGATATTCTGTATATAGTTTAATTTATTTTCTTTGCTATTTAGATTTATATATCAATAGATGATGGTTGTATGTTGATAAAGTCTGTGTGTTTATTTTAAGTAGCTTCTACTGAAATAGATAGAATTTCTTGAAATAGTGTACCCATAAGACTTGCATTTCTGAATTTCCTGACTTCTTCCTCCATGTATATTTAAAATATATTTGTCATGGTTTTAGATAAAGATTTTCTGTGTACATCCTTCTCGGAAGAAGAAGCTGGACCATAAATTAGAGATTCACAAAGAAAAAACCCTGTCAGAGGCTACAGATCTAGCATACAAGGTAATATTATTGAACCAGAAATGGTTTCTACAAGTGTACAACAACATTAAAAGACTTTGATTTAAATGCATTCTAAGTATGTTTAAAAGGCCCTTTGTGCCGTATATATGCTATCATATTTTTTTTTCTAAACAACTTTAATTTTTGGTATCTTTTAGTAGTTTCCGAAATATTAGAATTTGCCATAAAGATGAATTAACATTTGGTTCTGTTTGCTGTATTAGCAATTTGCATAATTATAATGAATTAGTATGTTGTATGGAAGTCTAAATACTACTTTGTTCACATTTTGATTACTGCACATTCAACATTACCTTCTTCATTGTCTCAAAACATTTTATATACATGTTTGACATTTTTAAAGCAGGGTGTCCGTTTGACCCTTGAAATGACTCTTTGACCCTTCAAATTTCCAAAAGGCCGTATTTGAGCCTCAGGATTTGAGCTGGAGGGTCAAATTTGTTAAAATCATGGGGATTTGGCCTTGAAGTTGGTAAAACTTAGTCAAAATGACCCTCAGGATTTCATGGCTAGTGAACACCCTGTTAAAGGATTGAAAAAAATATGGATAGGGTGTAACTATTTATCAATTTATTTTCTAGATATTTGAGTTGGAAGACTGTGTGACTAGAGACTGTTGTAGGATTGTCAAATATGATGAATATCAAGATTCACTTGAGTGTTCTTTTGACAATTCTGATGATGTTCCCATGGAAACCTTACTGAATGGAGTAAAACAGAGCTACAGTTTTGATTTACTTCTAGAAACTAGAAGACCTGAGCAGAAATTTCAGGAATATAAACCTGGAGGTAAGTAATCTTTAGTGTATAGTTGATAAGTTTTGTAGGTTAGGTATTTATAGATAGGTGTCACAGTGGAAGTTTTATTGATTTGTAGGTGTTACAGTGAACATTCACTTTATTTAGGAAATAGATATCAATTTTGAGTGCATTGTTTTAAAATAATTCACGATTCGAGTTCAAATGCACAGGAATATAATCACCATAGCAGAAAGCCCTGAGTGATTAATTACAAAGAATTTGAATGATGAACCGTGCATTATTATACTATATTGCAAGAAAAATTAATATCTATTTTCATTCTAACATATAATAAAAAAAAAATGTATGAAAATATGTTGATTTACATTGAGCATATAAATTAGTAATTTTCCTGACATCTTTTGCTTTATTGAAGACATATGTCATGTCATATGTCCTATAAGCATTTGTTTTGATGTTGTGCATATATTGCATAATAATGCACTTGATTGCCTTGTCTGTTTGATAGGGGAATAGTGTGAAGGGTGTTAGAATTTAATTTGTTACAGTGAAAGTTTCATTGATTATTAGGTATTACATTAAACATACAGTTGATTTAATTTATTTGTAGGTGTAACAGTAAAGGTATATGTGGCAGATTTGGAAAAGGATATAATAATAGAGCCTCCAGCCACTGTGAGGGCATATCTGGTACAAACAGTGCAAGAGTTCAAAACCCTTGTTGCCCAAGTTCTGGCATTGAATGAAGAAGATATGAGGTGTGTTCTGGAGCGATTCCACAACGATCTTAAACTTCTTCATATGCCTAATAAAACTTTGAAAAGTGAAGGATTTTTTAAGACAAACAAGGTATGGCAAAACATTTAAATACTGTATAAATTTATTTTTTCTGTCTTTAAATAGATACTGTAATCAGGTATTTTCACAACTTGGTTTAGAGTTTAATGGTATGTAACTGAGCAAAATAAGGTATTTATAGGACAGTTGCATGCACTTAAGTTCAGGCCTTGAATGTTGCTGTTGAGCTTGTGAGCTGTTATATGTCAATATGAACAGGAATTAAGACATAATTACACTCTTACTTATTTCAATAATATAACTCTATATTCTAATACATCTACAGCCTGTAGGCTTTTTCAATAAGTAGTGTTAAATCTACAGAATGCAGATTTTCATTTTCTTTTACTTGGCACAGCAAATTGTTTTTCATGATGCTTGGTTTATGATGATATTTCTATTGCCATTAGCCTTCACCACTGTGTTAGTTAATTTCAATCTCCACACAGTGATCTCCCCTTAATACTTCGGTGTAGATCTCTGCCACCAAGGTCCCGATATATCAGAATTTCTGATATACTATATTTTTTCAAAAATTGTTTTATCTACTGCTTTTATCTATCAGATACGTTTTCTCTCATTTATTTAATAATGTTTATGAATAAATAAATAAATAATACAAATATTTAGAAATAATTTTAAAAATTATGAGATTATTTTCTACCGAGACAATATTTTGATATTTTATATTGTTTAGCTTTTGAATTTAATTTTCGTTATTTTGTATACTTTCGATAATTATTTAATAAACTATATCGAGCGTAGGCACTAAAAGTTAAAAATATAACAGAAAGAGAAAAATAACGTTAGATTTTCTTTGTAACGGTCGATATTTACATTTGAATTTTGACGTTACGTCATGTGACTTTCATCATCATGTGACGTCTTTGAAGGCAGTGATTACAATTCTGCCAAGGGAGGTAATCACTGTGAGGAGTTTGAGTTAATTTATGTAGTAAAGATGACACTTGTATGGTAACTTATTGTCTGCTTTTGAGTATGCTATCTAGCTTGTTAATAGAAGATCAATGGTCCTACTTGTGTGCCCTTTTACCTGAAAAAATGCAGTGATGGCCACCTTAGGTATTCCTACACCAGTAAAAATGGAAAACTTCTAATTAACCTTGTCTTTGAAGTTAAAATCAGTTTCAAATATGTTTATTTGTAACTTTTGTACTATCTAACTGACTAAACAAAAATGTAACATTGGTATTTTTGCTGCTTAAAGTATTGAGTTATTTTCAGGTTTATATAGAGTTAAATGCCAGTGAGGAAGATCGGAATACTCAGTTTGATAAAAGTCGTTTCTACAACTTGTTAGATAGATACCAAAATACAATCAATATTCAAGTCAGCTTGCCGTCACTGGGTAATCCATTTGGTCTTTTATTTTAATTGTGTTTGAGATGAGCAGTATATTATCCTCTGCCACAGACATAGGGATACATATAAAAATTTGGCACCATCTGTATCACTTTTCATTTTTGTATGTCCGTCTTTCTGACTTTGACATGAAAGTAAAACAATTTTTTATGTTAACCATGTATGGTTATATCACATTTTAGATAATTACCATTCGTATATGGTTGTATCACTTTTCAGAGAATTGCAGTACTCAAGAACCATAACTTTTCCATAATTCTCTAATTTTTGAGTTATGAGCCTTTGCATTTGGTCATGCTTTATTTTAGTCCAGAAATTAACTCAAACAGCATTTGAGGTATCAACTTGAGATAGATGTCATTGAGAAAAAGTACTTTTAGGAACCATAACGCCTTTGCATAATTTTAGAGTTAATGTGCTGTCAATTTGAAACTTCAAATACAGATATTTCACATTGAGGAGAAATGCAATGGATTTTTCGCAAGAACCATATCTCTTTTTCATTTATTTTGTAGTTATTACTCTTTGTAATTTTTTGTTCAACTATTCAAAGAATAGGAAGAAGTATTATTCCCATCCCTGTGTCAGCAACCTTAATTTTTGTGTGCAAGTTGGTATCTCCAAAGCTATTGAAGGGAATGGGCAAAAATTACACTTATTTTAGAGCATTATTGGAAGACACTGTTCAAGGCCCTTAACTCTTACGTGGCTCTTGACAGTATTATGGCCCAAACTTCAAAGAATTGTACATTATCCAGACTCTTGTTTTACTGACAAGCACTGAGAATATTCTTTCACGCTGTCCTCCTGATAGCTCTTGTTCAACATTTGATTTTTGTCCAGGACATTACTGAAAAATGTATAAGAGATTTTAACTCATTATTTTTATTCAATCTTGTTTGCAATATAAAAGATAATCAGAGCTACAGATAAGCTTTTGAGTTAATTTGGTATTTACCCCTGGACTTGACAAGCAATTGGGTAACACAGAAACAAAATTGGGTATCATTGAAAAATTTATTGGTTTGCATAGATTTGCATCGGTCAAAATATTGTCCAGGATCTCGGAAACAATATACACAAAGACTGTTGACAAACATTGTCTAAAAAGTTCATTTAACAAATTTTTTACAACATCTGGCTCGGTAAAATAACCAAATATTTTGTTAGACTGCATTGAAATAATTAATTTTTATCAGCCCCGTTTCGCCATTTTGTTGAAGAAGAAAATAAATAAACCTCAGTCTGGACTGCTATTTAGTTATCTCTCATAAGTATATAAAGCTTTTCCGCTAAAAATATCTTTAATATAACCAGTCTACTCAATTGTTCCCGGTTAACAAATGGAAAACGAAAGTACAGAAAGGGAAACAGGCTATTTTCGGATTTGTTTGGCAGTTTTTGCTAGGTGAATTATGGTCCAAGATATTGAAAATACGCTAGAGTATCAAAACAAATTGGGTACTGATATTTTGATTTGCGTTTTAATTACACAAAATTTTTATTTTATTTGGGTAAATTGGTCAAAATTTTTGGGTAATTACGCAGATACGCTGCTTATCTGTAGCACTGGATAATCATATTTTTTAAACAGATATTTGCCTATAGACTTGAAATTTTTCTCTGTAGCTTACTTTTCATGTTTATAGTTATCTCTATCAAAGTGAACAGTTTGAGTTGGAAAAAAAACACTTGTCTAAATCATAAAACCATTTGTTTGAATGATTTAAAATGCTAACATGGGGTATTATCTAATTTTCAGCTGAGGTGGCTGACTATAAAGCACACTCGTGCGCACGTGAAAATTCTCCTCTAGGTCAAGACTCTGCTGTTGAAAGTGGTGTTAATAGTTCAGCGAATAGTGTTGATAATGGAAGTGATATGTGCAATCATGAACAACGTTTATTTAGATCAAGAGAAAATCTAGCTAGCAGAGATTCTTTCTGTCAGGACTTGGACACTGAAATGAGAAATCTTAATCTACAATCACAATTAAGTCAAAGTGATCCAAATCTATATGGAAGTAGTAAACACTCTGAAGGGGTTTCAAAAGGTGAAATTTTAAACAGTTTACAAAATAGGGGTTCAAGGTCGTCCCTTGAATGTCAGGACTCAAGGTCGTGTAGTCAATCCACTCAATCTACAAGTACGAGTGCTGAATTCAGTTTAGGGAATGTGAATTCTGTTTGTGAAGGAAACTTAGAATCACCCGATGAAGTGTTAACATCCCATAGTGATAAAGATTGTGACCTTAATGCGACCTTTAGTGAAAAAGGTCAATGTGATGACCTTGAAGGTGGATTCAGTGATCATAAGGGAAATTTAGGTAGTGGTGAACCTGTTGAACATGTGTTTACGGATTCTTTACCTAGTGAAAATTTGCCAAGACCTACAAATTCTCCAGAAGATGAAGACATATCAGACTCAAATATTACCGGAACATCGTACTGGGAGCGTCAAGGTCGGAGGCAGGCTACGACAGGCTGGGATGAGTCAGCTAGCAGCACCTCGGCTTGTTTTGATTCAATGAGTAACAGTCATGGTGATGGGGATAGCATAGAAGAAAAAAGATTTTTTCAGGCTGAGCTCTGTGAAACAGACCCTGATCATAGAAGTACGTATTTGATATTGGTACTAGAATATTGATAAGGACTCTAAAGTTTATGTTAAGTAGGTTATTTTCATTTATCACTCCTTTAATAGTCAGAACATTTACCAAATGAGTTTAAGCCCAGATACAGAATATTGAATGATTGTAGGTTCAATAGTGAATTTATTGAACAAGTAGAATAAAATTATATTATTTAAGAATGGGAAGAGTTCTACAAGAAAAGAATTTACAATTTACATTGCTTAAAAACATCATTCAAAGTAAAATTTACTGAAAACATTCAGCTGTGAGTTATTTCCTACTTGTATTATTGGTACTGAGTGGTTATATGCCACTAAATTTGAGTGGTCTGGTTAAAAAGATTAAAGTGACAAATGATCATACCTCTTTTAATCAGTTCATTGACATCATTTCCAAATCTATGATATTTAAAGGCCCGCTGAAACATTAGTAATGAAAAAACACACATATTTTAATAAGGAACAATATTATAAATTACAGAAAAATTCATTTAATTACTTGATTGTATAATATAATTATATGTTGTTTATTTCAATATAGATTTGAAATGAGAACTTCCACATACAGGTGGTCTCCCTTTTATAATGTGTTTAGCTAAAGAAGGATCTGTAATAGAATTATGCCTGGCTGTGAATTTTAATTGTTGATATTTTAACAAAGTAGCTAAGTACATGTAGGTACATGCTAATGTCTATGAGATATTGATTGTCAGTTTGAGTCTTGAACACAGCATAAAGTTCACCATAAAGATTCAGATAATAGCAGTATTCATTTGTCCTCTGCTTAAGGAAATCTGAATGGTTTAAGTATGCCAGAATTTAATGAAAATACACTTTCCTTAAACCTAATGAAAGAAACAGGTCCTCTTTTTCATGTGAACTATAGCTTATGATCAGACTTAAAAAATATTTTTTTATGCCCCCGCCATGTAATGGCCGTGGCATATAGTGTTACCCTGTTCCGTCATTCTGTCATTTCGTCATCATCAGTTTCCGTTCATTATCTTAGTAACGGTTGCACACATTCAACTCAAATTTGACATATGGATATGTCATGAAAAAATACAGGTCAAGTTCGAATTTGGTCATGGTTCGATGATTTTTGCGAAGTTATGCCCCTTTTACTTTAAAATAATATGAAATTTTCAGTTTCCATTCATTATCTCCCCAACGATACAACACATTCAACTCAAACTTGACATATGGATATGTCATGAGAAAATACAGGTCAAGTTCAAATTTGGTCATGGTTCGATGATTTTTGGCAGAGTTATGCCCCTTTAACTTTGAAAATAATATGAAATTTTCAGTTTCCATTCATTAACTCCCCAACGGTACGACACATTCAACTCAAACTTGACATATGGGTACATCAAAGGAATGCGCTGGTCAAGTTCAAATTTGGTCTTGGTTCAATGATTTTTGGCAGAGTTATGCCCCTTTCACTTTGAAAATAATATGAAATTTTCAGTTTCTGTTTATTATCTCCCCAACAGTACAACACATTCAACTCAAATTAGACATATGGATATGTTTTTGGAATGCCTAGGTCAAGTTCGAATTTGGTCATGGTTCAATGATTTTTGGCAGAGTAATGCCCCTTTTACTTTGAAAATAATATGAAATTTACAGTTTCTGTTCATTATCAATATCTACCCAACAGTGTTACATATTCAACTCAAATTTGACATATGGATATGTCAAAGGAATGGGCAGGTCAAGTTGGAATTGTCATGGTTTGATGATTTTTTGGCAGAGCTATGTCCCTTTCACTTTGAAAATAATATAGATACATCTTAGGAATAAGCAGTTTAAGTTTGAATTTGGTCGTGGTTCAATGATTTTGGACAAACTTATCTTTCTTGAATGTTGGAAAAATTTTTAACTTTCAGTTTCAGCACTCATACTTTTGTGGAAAGTTTGAATTTGGTCGTGGTTCAATGATTTTTGACAAACTTATCTTTCTTGAATGTTGGAAAAATTTTGAACTTTCAGTTTCAGCACTCATACTTTTGTGGAAATGTATGTAGCCATTATTTTGGCTACAAATATGAAATATGCTATTTTCAAAAGGTTAAGACTGAATAATTTCAGTGCTTTGTACATTGTATGAAAATGGTTTGTGTTAACATTGAAAAGTTTTAAGGGCTTTAAACTGCAAATGAAAAAAATAATTTGTGCAAACAAATTTGGAACTAAATATTATAACATCTGAAATTTTGGCTGCATGCGGGGGCATCCGTGGCATGATGACACATTTCTAGTTTAAACCCTAAATTAGATATTTAGTAGGAATATTGACTACAATGAACTGCTTTTGTTATTAGGAGATACATGTATTTTGTGGTACAGTCAACTAATAACTCCTAAATGACTGGTTTGATAAATATTTAGATTTATATATTGTTTTGAATGTGATACAGTCAGCCAATGATTAAACTGGTGTTTTATGATATTTATTGTAATTTATTTTAACAGGTTTGTCAGTATATGTAGATAAGAGGATCACTCTTGGCTGTTTTAAGGGGGAGCTAGAATCCTATGTGGGCGTGTCTGCAAGTAACTTCAAGGTATTTAATATAATACATACCATGTACATAATTATATATGCTAGCCCCCATAGCTCAGTCGGTAAGAGTGCGAAACTTGTAATCTCAAAATCCAGGACTGGCCAGCTATAGATAATTATATAGTCTTTCTGATGAGACTTGAATTCAAAGTCCTGTGAATGAGTGTTTAAACACTTGGCATGTGAAAGAACCAAGAAGCTTCTGGATTTGGCACATTTTTCTGTATCTTGCACCATCCTCCAAAAATCTAATATGGTATGAAATTGTAATTACCCATATGGGAAACTGGTGGCAGGTATAAAAAACCTCAAAAATATACAGATAAATATATGTTTGCAAAACTGAACCTTGAAAAAATAGTTTAAATTTGGTTAGAATTAATTTATTGTTTGAAAAAGAAATATTGTTTTATCACAAAAGCACTGGCTTTGACTATATTATGATACATATTGATGCATTTATTGTTTATTATTTCCTCACAGGTGTACAGAGTATATACAAACAATCAGGAGTTTGAGAGTATAAGACTCACAGAGACACTGTCCTTCCTAGAAGATGGAAGGGTAAGATTTATATATATTGATAATAATAACCCTGCTGCAATATGTTTGTGCTCATTATTCTTTCATTATATCTATCTTTAATTAATGTTAAAGCTCCTTACTGGTATGTAGACATGGGGGAAAAATAGAAAATAATTGCAATATTTCATGGCATAACTACATCCTATTTTGAATTGCACCTGCCAATGATTACTGTATGAGTTAGGCAGCATTAAGATTTGGTATAAATCAAGTTTTCGTGATGTTAAGATTTTTGAAAAGTTAATTAATTTGATGTAAATAGTCATTAATGTTGAAAGACTAGAGAAGTGCATCACTGAGTGTTCAAGGTCTGACTTCAAACCACTTGCCAGTCACCACTGTGTGTTAGAATCCTGCCACAGACTTTAGATTCTTTCTTGTCAGGAAACTGTCCAGTTATCTCATGGAACGTTTGTGGTTCTACTTAGGTGCATGCTCATGAATGATATAATGCTCGGAGGAGCACCAGAGTTTTTCAACTACCAGTAAAGCTGGAAAGTCACTATATGACCACTACAGATTGGGTTTAACCCAACCAATAATCAAAAAATTGAAAGTCTAGGTCTTCATTGTCAGTTGCTGACTATGAATTAATTGATACTCATTATTATTGCTTCAAATTTCTGATATGATAATGCTGACAATGGCCTTAGAAGAAATTTAACTTTCAAGAATTTAGTCTAATTTTATTATGGCCCTGCCATATAATGGCCAGCGCATATAGTGTAACCCTGTTCCGTCATTCTGTCATTCCGTTCTCTCGTCATTCTGTCATTCCGTCATCATCAGTTTCATTATCTAAGTAACGTGGCACACATTCAACTCAAATTTGACATATGGATATGTTATCAGAAAATACAGGTCAAGTTTGAATTTGGCCATGGTTCGATGATTTTTGGCTGAGTTATGCCCCTTTTACTTTGAAAATAATATGAAATTTTCAGTTTCCGTTCATTATCTCCCCAATGGTACAACATATTCAACTCAAACTTGACATATGGATATGTCAAAGGAATGCGCAGGTAAAGTTGGAATTTGGTCATGGTCGATGATTTTTTGGCAGAGTTATGTCCCTTTCACTTGAAAATAATATGAATTTTCAGTTTCCGTTCATTATCTCCTCTAGGGTATTACACATTAAAATTAAATTTGACATATGGATACATCAAAGAAATGCGCTGGTCAAATTTGAATTTTGTCATGGTTTGATGATTTTTGGCAGAGTTATGCCCCTTTAGCTTTGAAAAAAAGGAAATTTTCAGTTCCCATTCATTATCTCCCAAACAGTTGTACATATTCATCTCATATTAAAGATATGATAAGAATGCATTTGTCAATTTCGAATTTTCTCATGGTTTGATGATAGTTGACAGAGATATCCCTCTTGAACTTTGAAAAAAAATCAGAAATTTTAAGTTTCCATTCATTATCTCCCCTATGGTTGTACACATTCAACTCAAATTTGACATATAGATACATCTTAGGAATAAGCAGTTTAAGTTTGAATTTGGTTGTGGTTCAATGATTTTGGACAAACTTATCTTTCCTGAATGTTAGAAAAATTTTGAACTTTCAGTTTCAGCACTCATATTTGTGGAAATGTATGTAGCCATTATTTTGGCTACAAATATGCAATAGGCAATTTACAAAAGGTTTAGACTGAATAATTTCTGTGCCTTGAACATTGTATGAAAATGGTTTGTGTTAACATTGAAAAGTTTTAAGGGCTTTGACTTTAAAATGAAAAAAATAATTTGTGCAAACAAATTTGGAACTAAATATTATATCATCTGAAATTTTGGCTGCATGTGGGGGCATCCGTGGCATGATGACACATTTCTAGTTTATTTAAACTTAATTATGAAACAAATTCTTGTAACTGAAATTTTAAATAATTACTTACAAATTAAGCTGTCTTGAATTGACATATGAGGTGTCAAATAAGGGACATGATCATTTTTGAGTTGGGCTCAAACCCACAATCCCTAGGTTTACAGGCAGAAGAAGTTTACATTTTAATCACCTGTCAACTGCTCCGCTCAGAATTTGTTTATGGGTATATATTTGTAATATTATATTTTGATAATTTGTTTGAATTTTCAGATTAATATCAAACTGGGTAGAGCATTAAAGAATGGAGAATATAGAGTCAAAGTGTTTCAACTTCTAGTCAATGAATCCGAGGTACTGATTTCATTGTATAAAACTGCATGTTTATATAATCAATTTTCTTGATGTGACATTTACATTATCTTTATTCTTAGCTGCTGGAAGTTATTCGTTAATTTTCATTTTAAGTGCAAATTGTGCATTATTATTAATTGGTTAGTAATACTTTGAAGCGTTTAGAATCTCTAGTAGGCCATATAACTTGTCATAAGGCTTTATATCAAATAGTATAAGGCCATCCTTAAAAAAATGTTTGTTTGCAGTAACCCAACCCAGAATTTTCAAGGTGGGTAGGTAGGTCGTTTTTTTTTTTTTTTTTTTATTATTGAACTGTACTCCCAAATAAACATGGAATTTCAAAATGCTGGACAATATATGCTTTGATAATCTGGTAACAATTAATAAATTGATAACTGAATTCTAATTTAATAAGACCTACATTTTATTTCTTCTATTAACCTTTAAAAGAACCAAAACAAAGCACAAGGCATAATTTTCTGATTCCAAAAAAAAGTAATTTTTATCCAGACCATGAAAAAAAATTTTGAGTAGGGGCAAATTTTGTGAGTCGGTCGCATTACTGCAAACGAACATTTTTTTAAGGATGGCCTAATTGAATAAAGTATTTAGTCTGTTCCTTTCACTCTGCAATTGCAACGTATTTGTGATTTTATTGATACAGGATAATCTAATTCTGCTTTTGAATTGATATATTAGGGCATCAAAGTCATTGACTTCAAACCACTTGCCTGTCACCACTGTGGGTTAGATTCTTTCATGTGAGGAAGCTATTCAGCTAGCTTACGGAACGTATGTGGTTCTTCTCAGGTGCCCGTTTGTGCGCACCTGAGGTCTTCCTCCACCAGTAAAGTTAGAAAGTTTCCCTATGACCTATATTATGTTGGTGCGATGTAAAACCTAACAACAAAAAAAAGATTGTTATATTAGAATAAATTGATGATTTTGCATCAAACAACAAAAGTATTTTTTCAGTATCATAATCAAGAATTTAGAATGTTGAAGATTTTGGTATCATTTCTTGATATGTGGCTGTTTGAAATGTTCATAGTAAGCACTACAGCCCAATTATAAAACATAGATCATTACTTTAATCGTTTAATGTAAAACTGATTTGTTGCTTTATTTAAGCCGTCCAAGTTTTTATTGGACACAATATTTGCACGTGGGATGACAGTTTTAGAGTCCAAGAAGATGATCCTTCCAGAGATAAAACAAGAACATAATTTAGATATACCACTTGATAGGTAATAATAATAATAATATCTTTATTTCCTCCAAAAGAAGAGCATATTTTTACAATTATACAATTATAATGGAACAAGTAAAATATTCAATTACAATGCAAATAATTACAGAAGATCTATGGTTACAGTATGGAAATCATAGATATTTAAATATATACACACATTAATATAATGTATTTATCTATTTTTTTACACACATGTAAATAATAATATTGGTAAATAGTAAGAAGTCAAAATAAATATCATTATATAGTCTATCAATCGAATAGTTTATCAATGAATTTTTTTAAAAGACATAAAAGATTGAATTCTTGTTTCGTCTATCACATTAAATGAAACAAAACTGCTGAACATTTCAAGTAATTGATTGTCTGCGCTATATGTACAAAACTCCAAAAAGTTATCCATTCCACGTAACTCATACAAGTTTTGCCACAACTGGCATCTTTCAATCTTGAAAATACGGCATGGATTGCGAAGTTCTTAACGACGAGCTTGCACTTAAAGCATGTTTTGTCGTATTGTCTCGCGAAAAATAGACACAGTAATTTAAAAGCCGAGCAACACTGTACTTTAAGCTTTGTGTCACACTGTCTGTCAGTAGAACAACAAAACAGTGGAATCTCGGGGGCATCTTTGTCCTATGGATTCATTCCTAGTTATTTAGTTTACTGACTGAGTAAATTTGGATATCAACCTTTTATATAAGGAATTTTGGGGAGCTATCAAGAGTTCATGATATTATTGCACCTCACTGTTGGTTGACTTAAAACCCAACCAATCATAAATTAGCCATTGCAAGTAGAATGACACCACTAGAAGTGTAATGATTGATCCAAGAATGGTTGAAGTGCAATAAGCTTTACCCTTGTCATTGAAAAGAAATTGTTAATGTTAATACATTGTAATGTAATGAATATTTCGCTTTTCAATGCACCCATATCGGTGGTATCTCAGTAACAAAGTTCTTCAGAAAATAGTAAAGCTTGGATAAAACTTCTTGGATAAAGAGAATGTGACAATTACAACACTACATTGTCACACATAACTAGAGGAATTATTAAACGTAACAGGTTTTCAAATTCAGAGAGTTTTTTAGCTCACCTGACCACGAAGTGGTCATGGTGAGGTATAGTGTAAATAATAAGTCGAGTTCCCAGTGAAACGGAAGCTGTTATCCGGTTCAAAACTGGCAAGAGCAATTAATGAAATAAGCTTTTTAACATTCTAGATGGCTTCAGTTTTTATTAAATTAAGCTAAATTTTCAAATGTTTTTAATGAAATGTTCTAGTAAGGTATCAGGTGAAAGATGGTCATATACGTTAAAACTATGGTAATGAAGCTAAATCATAAAAAAGTCTTAAATTACCTAGTGTGTCTGCAGTTTTATCTCAACAGACATTTGGTTGTCAAAGGTTTTTAGATGGGTTCCCATCAAGTTCGAGCTGGGTCCATTCAGGATGTCGTAATAACTGAACAGGAGCTAAAATGAAGAAAAAGTAGTTGTTAACACTATAATACTGAGTTTTGATAAGAGCCCGCCTGGGCAACGCAAGAAAGGTTGTTTGAATGCATTTCTAGTCAAGTTTGAATATGGGTCGTGTCCGGTCAAAAATTAGGTCACATTGCCCAAATATGGAAAAATCTTTATAACACACTAGAGGTCACATGTTTGACTCAGTTGTCATCAAACTTGGCCATGATGCTTGTTTAAGACATTGCTTGGATGCAAGTGGCTTCAGTGAATTGTTATATAGTTGTGCATGTTGTGTTGTTGTAGGTGTCGGCTGAGGAAGAAGACATGGAAGAATCCAGGTACTATCTATGTTGACAAGCAGGTATATGAGGAAGAAATACCAATCTACCCAAACTGGGAAGTCTTTTTGGAGATTCTTGAAGGTATGCTTAATACGGGTATGCTTAATAGTTCGGGTCTGCGGGCCCGGGCTTTGTTTTGCCCGGCTATAGACTACATGTGTACATTTAAAAGAAAATCAAATAAAAAACAATTAAAGAATACATGGAATTCTAAACCTATCAATGAAATTTTCAGTGTCAGTTCTAGTCAGGCAGCGCCATTTTCAATGTAATTCAATGATAATAGGCGGGATATTCCGATAATGGACAATCGCAACTTTTTGGATAAATAATAATTGTCGAGTATTCCGAGTGGAAACGGAAGCAGTGCATATAATACCGAATGACACCTTTAAAACGGAAAAATTAACTGACATCCCAGTTCATAGGCTTTTCCTAATTTCATATTAGATTGGTTCATGTAAAAAAATATTGATTAAAGTTCAAAGTTAAATGAATATAATATTTTTTTAATGCAAAATGTGTTCTTATGTAAAGAGAGATACTCAGGGGTTGAGAAAGCTTTATGTAAACATATAACTTGAACTATGTTATTGTAATTTAAACTTCATAAAGATCAATAAAATCTCTTAAATAACCTAGTCTGTATATGCATGTTTATAATATCTGCAGAACCAGAGCAGATGTTGTCGTCTGCTCAACTAGCAGTTTATCTGAGAAGATGGTTCCCATCAAAATACGAGCTGGGTCCATTCGAGGAGGTGGTAATAACTGAACAGACTGTCGAGGAACTGAAGAAAAAGGTGAGTTGTTGTCACTATAATACTGAGTTTATTGATAATGAGCCGCGCCATGACAAAACCAACAAAGTGCGTTTGCAACCAGCATGGATCCAGACCAGCCTGCGAATGTGCAGTCTGATTAGGATCCATGCTGTTCGCCTACAAACCCAATTTTAAGTAGAGAAACTGATAGCGGACAGCATGGATCCTGATCAGACTGCGGGGAAGCGCAGGCTGGTCTGGATCCATGCTGGTCGCAAACGCAGTAGGTTGGTTTTATCATGGAGCGTGTACAAGTATGTAGAAAAATTAGCCATTTAACCTTGGCTCAAAAGTGCAAGTTTTTGGTTTTAGACAGTAACTTGAAAGGTTCATCATAGTTCATGTTTTTCTATGGCTATTAGTGTGTAGACAAAACTATTTGATTAATGTAAAACCATTTGTTCTCCACGTCAGACTCAATTGATTCATTTCAGTTGAAAATATACAGTATTATTTATTTGCATTCTCTATCAGTGATGTTTCTTACAGTATTAGGTAATTATAATGTTAAATATAAAGTTTCTTCCTTTCTGTTTGCTTGTCTGGAAAAATATATGTTATACTCTTATTTGCATCTATTTGCACTCTGGGCAGTAAGAAGTCTTTCTGTTATTTTGTAACAGCGGAAAATGACTCAAGCTTATTGAGTAATAAATTTTGATTCTTATTTGGACTTTGTATAATTTTGTTGTGTTACCTCATTTTACAGATATCTGAGTTACATGGTATGAACATTGAAGATATTGAAATTGCAAAGGTAACCTAACTTTAATTAATCTTTATTTTGTGTGATATAAATGTTAAGATTGTAAATGTGAATCTGCTGGTGTCTACTGTACTCTTATCAGAGATTTTATGTAGATAAACTTTAACCTCCACCCTGCTAGAACCTAACAAAAGTGATTAGCCTTTGCCACCAGAATAGAACCAAGCCAGTCTGCACACCCATACAGCCTGATCAGTCTATATATTGTTGGTTTACCAGCTTAAAATCTTCATCCTAATACCCCCAAACCTGATACTCCCAAATTGGAGAATGGACAGGTCCAAAAATGGAAGATGATCAAGTGTATTTAATAAATTCAGTAGGTTTAGGGTTTAATAAATACTTCAAAGTTGATATAAAAGATATATTTAATGATGATCAACTTAAAATTTTCATCAGTTACATTAATGTTAACTTAAAGCATTGAAAAATAAACATAGGCAGAGATTGAAATATTCCACTCATCCACTTGTAATAATGAGTAGACTTAAAGAGAGCTTGATGCAGGATCAGTAGAAAAATGCTGCCTGTACATTGGATCTAGAACCTACTTGTACTTCAGGATGAATGACTGAAAATATTGTTTTGATGCCTGATAGGTACGGGTTGATAAAAACTGACTACATGTTGTTAACTTACAGGGCAGAGGGACGTTCCCATATGATGTATCAGTACTAGAGATTCATACAGATTTAGACTGGAACCCTGTTGTACAAGCTCTCGGCATGTGGCCGTTGTATATATGTGATGACGGCTGTTTAGTATACTATCGGGATAAAACAGAAAAATTGGGAGAATTGAGTGATGAACACAAGAAGGAAATTGAAGCTAAAGAAAATACAAGGTTAGAGTCTTTTTTTTTCTATAATTCTGTGAAATTTCATAAAGCAAATTTGTCATTTTGTTGAATGAACTCAAGGTTTTGTCAGTATACATGATATTGAAAACAAGCTACAGAGTATAAGAAGTATTTCAAATGAGAAATTAGAATAAACTTTAAACAAAGAAAATGTACAGATATTTGAGCTGCGTCACGACAAAACCAACATAATGGGTTTGCGACCAGCATGGATCCGGACCAGCCTGCACATCCGCACAGTCTGATCAGGATCCATGCTGTTCGCTATCAGTTTCTCTACTTGTTATAGAGTTGGTAAGCAAACATCATGGATCCTGATCAGACTGCGCGGATGCGCAGGCTGGTCTAAAATCCATGGTGGTCGCAAATGCACTATGTTGGTTTTGTCATGACGCGGCTCAATTAAGTATACCCCATTCATTGATCAACATCATTGGTTACATGTTTATAAGATAATTTACTGATCATGTTTTATGAAAGGTGTGATATTCAACATTTCAGGTTATCCAAGTCTTCACATAGAGTTACCTGCAGTCCAAGGAAAGAGAGAGCACTGAAGATTTACACGGAGGAACCTTCTCCTAACAATAGCTTGTCGGCATCAAATGCTTCCCCTGACCTTGATTAAATCCTAGTGTGCTAGATGCCTATAAAAACAAGCCTGTTTAGAATCAGACCATTCGGCACATGCATGCAGTCAGACCGGGCTCTATACTGTTAGACTGCTTATATTGAAATCCCTTAAATTTAAAATGGATGGTTCCAATTTTTCAGCTGGACAAGTTCATTATACAAATTAAGTTGGTTACTTGTTTTAATCCATATCACTCTGTCTTAATGGGTCTATTTTGCTTTCATGATTTCCTTTGGGGGGAAAAATCAAATTTTTTCTAGTCTGTAAATCAACTGACTTTGGTAACCAGTCAAATCAAATTGCACTTATTGATTGGTTGTATTGGTCAGTTTGTATTGGTCACATGATTGAAATAGCCAATGAAAATTAATGCATTTACTGACTGGTACTCAATTTCAGATAATGTAATGAGAAAGTGTAAAACTTCTCTTGTATGATGTTTTGGGTACTAGAAAGAAATCTACATTTGTATTAGGTATGAACATTTGAAGAATGTACCAGATTGTATTCTTCTGATATTTAGATAATCATTTTATGTTTGATTTTCCTTTTGTTTTCTAGAACTGATAGCAATAATGTTCTCTTGAATTATTGAAAATCTGTCTTTTATGAACTTCATAGATATTAATATAATTTGTTTATATACAAACAGTAATGGAATAAATTATTTATTGGATTGTTAAATTTGTCCTTGGTCATTTTTATGGTGACCATCCGATTTACACCAATATGAGACATGTCATTTGTCCTTCATTGATGTATCTGTTGATTTATGTGGAGAAGTTGATAGTTATTTGAGGAGAAACCGTGTCAAATCAGGACTAGTGCCAAATGCTGGAGCATTAGGAAAACAACTTCCCACCAGTGTATGACTGAAATAATGTAAGCTCAGAAATCATCAAAACAATCAAATAAAACAACATTGTCTTAACTTGATATATAACAAAAATCAAGTTAGGGATTTTGAATGAGTTAAAAGAAAAATGTTCCAAATATGTATATACAAGTTTAGAAGGAAAAAAACTATTTCAAAGAAGCAAGTTTAATATATATTTTCACCCCTGAACTAGTGTGTTTATATTTTGAACAGCTTTTAATGTGAAAAACGGGTCTTTTAGAAGATGTTGTTATTCTCCCATCAGTAGAGCAATTCATGACTAGTTTTACATCTCTTGTTTTGATCAGCATATAATATAGTACATGGTTATGGTTATTAGATATAAGGCAGTACAAAGCCAGTAAAGTTTACTACATGTATTAGCTGTTTTATATAAAGCAGTTTGAAATTGAAATCCCTAAATAAACAGAGGTATGTGCAAAGCATGGGAAGCCTTTTTAAAAAAAATTGTGATCAAAGCTTAAGCTATTTATTATTTAATACTTTCTGACCATTATGAAGAACTTGTATAAACTTAAACTTATTACATTATTATTTGTGGGGCACTAGTTTTCATAGTATTGTACAAAAGTCAATCAATATTTAAATCCAAAAATGCCTGTTTTATTTATTCATGAGGCACTAATTTTTGTGGATAGGTCAATCTTCAAATCAATGATCCAAAGAAATTTTAGTTTGCTGTAAATTTACTTTGCATTATTATAAGAATCTTACACTGGCTGCCGGTACAGATCGGAATATCTAGCTTGAGGGTAACTGTTTACAGCGGTAAGGAGGCTCTGCCGAGTTTCCACTAAACAGTTACCTGAGAGCTAGATTTTTTTCGTATGTACCGACAACCGGTGTTAGATTCTTTTTCTTGCATATTACATATCAATTATTTTCAGAACATAAATTATTAAAACTGATATTCTCATTACGCACTTTTTTCTTATAAAAGCATATGAACTTGCAACTTCATTCATAACTGTAAAATGATGTCATCCTGTTCATTCATAAAAGGCGCACAGCAATGACGTCATTAAAAGCATGCGATTTGTCTTACATGGGGGACGTAAGACGAGTTTTCTAGCACCAGTGTTAATGGTAAATAATCCTGTCTGACATGCAAGAAATCATTTTCATGAAATACCATGCCCAAAAAATTAAGTTAAATTTACAGTATTTGACAGCTACAATAATGATAACAGGTTGTTGTTGTTGATTTTGAATAATTGTGTAAATATCATTGTACATTGTTACCTGAGTTTGGAAGTTAAACATGTAGAAACTGATTTATTTATAACTGCAAACATGTTTCTAAAGTGTTTATATTTGTTATGTATATATATATATGAATGTTTTGTTTGTGTTTTAAGCTAGACTCGTATTTGAAGAAAAGTGAGGTTATCCTACACACCTGTGCTTCAGTGTCAGCCTAACACTTGTTTAAAATTTTATGTGCTACTTTTTGTATAATTTAATGTCATATTAACAAATAGTTAAAGTTCTGTGTGCAATTTAATTCATATTTAATATTTCATCAACCACTGAAGATATTCACTTGAAATTTAATACAAGTATTTGGGTGGCGTAATTGGAGGTCACTTTTAAAAGCCCATAATTCTAGCATAGATTCTGAGCGGATTATGGTAATTTGTGGACTTAAAAAAATCCGAACTAAAGTTTTCAAACTGAACTAAAGTTTTAAAAATCAGTTTTCAAAAATACAGAAGTTATTCACTAGAATCTTAATACAGGTACAATCATAATTGTTGGTCAATTTCCCCGACAATACTCGGAGCTTCTACTGTGAATTCCTTTATTATCCAGGGTCTTTGTTCTACTATTAATCACCAAGAATAGTCGAGTGCTCTGGCAGCTCATTAATCTTTTCTTGTATTTTGCATGGTTTTGAAGTTACTGTAGATCTGCTATATATGTTATTGATTAGATGTAGTGAATGTTACAAAGTGTGATTTATGCCTCAGTTTTTAGCTCACCTGTCACAAAGTGACAGGGTGAGCTTTTGTGATCGCTTTTCGTCCGGCGTCCGTCCGTAAACTTTTGCTTTAAATGACATCTCCTCATAAACCACTGAGCCAATTTCATCCAAACTTCACAGGAATGTTCCTTTGGTGGTCACCTTTAAAAATTGTTCAAAGAATTTAATTCCATGCAGAACTCTGGTTGCCATGGCAACCGAAAGAAAAATCTTTAAATATCTTCTTTTAAACAACCCTAAGAGCTAGAGCTTAGATATTTGGCATGAAACATCTTCTAGTGAGTGTCTACCAAGTTTGTTCAAATAAAAGCCCTGGGGTCAAAATTGGCCCGCCCCAGGGGGTCATTGATTTTCCCTATATGCATATAGTAAAAACTTAAAAAATCTTCTTTTAAAGAACCCAAAGAGCTAGAGCTAAGATATTTGGCATGAAACATCTTCTAGTGAGTGTCTACCAAGTTTGTTCAAATAAAAGCCCTGGGGTCAAAATTGGCCCCGCCCCAGGGGGTCATTGATTTTCCCTATATGCATATAGTAAAAACTTAAAAAATCTTCTTTTAAAGAACCATAAGAGCTAGAGCTTAGATATTAAGCATGAAACATCTTCTAGTGAATGTCTACCAAGTTTGTTCAAATAAAAGCCCTGGGGTCAAAATTGGCCCCGCCCCAGGGGGTCATTGATTTTCCCTATATGCATATAGTAAAAACTTAAAAAAATCTTCTTTGAAAGAGCCCAAAGAGCAAGAGCTAAGATATTAAGCATGAAACATCTTCTAGTGAGTGTCTACCAAGTTTGTTCAACTTAAAGCCCTGGGGTCAAAATTGGCCCCGCCCCAGGGGGTCATTGATTTTCCCTATATGCATATAGTAAAAACTTAAAAAATCTTCTTTTAAAGAACCATAAGAGCTAGAGCTTAGATATTTGGCATGAAACGTCTTCTAGTGAATGTCTACCAAGTTTGTTCAAATAAAAGCCCTTGGGTCAAAATTGGCCCCGCCCCAGGGGGTCATTGATTTTCCCTATATGCATATAGTAAAAACTTAAAAAATCTTCAAAGAATTTAATTCCATGCAGAACTCTGGTTGCCATGGCAACCGAAAGAAAAATCTTTAAATATCTTCTTTTAAACAACCCTAAGAGCTAGAGCTTAGATATTCGGCATGAAACATCTTCTAGTGAGTGTCTACCAAGTTTGTTCAAATAAAAGCCCTGGGGTCAAAATTGGCCCCGCCCCAGGGGGTCATTGATTTTCCCTATATGCATATAGTAAAAACTTAAAAAATCTTCTTTTAAAGAACCCAAAGAGCTAGAGCTAAGATATTTGGCGTGAAACATCTTCTAGTGAGTGTCTACCAAGTTTGTTCAAATAAAAGCCCTGGGGTCAAAATTGGCCCCGCCCCAGGGGGTCATTGATTTTCCCTATATGCATATAGTAAAAACTTAAACAAATCTTCTTTTAAAGAACCATAAGAGCTAGAGCTTAGATATTAAGCATGAAACATCTTCTAGTGAATGTCTACCAAGTTTGTTCAAATAAAAGCCCTGGGGTCAAAATTGGCCCCGCCCCAGGGGGTCATTGATTTTCCCTATATGCATATAGTAAAAACTTAAAAAAATCTTCTTTGAAAGAGCCCAAAGAGCTAGAGCTAAGATATTAAGCATGAAACATCTTCTAGTGAGTGTCTACCAAGTTTGTTCAAATTAAAGCCCTGGGGTCAAAATTGGCCCCGCCCCAGGGGGTCATTGATTTTCCCTATATGCATATAGTAAAAACTTAAAAAATCTTCTTTTAAAGAACTATAAGAGCTAGAGCTTAGATATTTGGCGTGAAACGTCTTCTAGTGAATGTCTACCAAGTTTGTTCAAATAAAAGCCCTTGGGTCAAAATTGACCCCGCCCCAGGGGGTCATAGATTTTCCCTATATGCATATAGTAAAAACTGAAAAAAAATCTTCTTTTAAAGAACCCAAAGAGCTAGAGCTAAGATATTTAGCATGAAACATCTTCTAATGAGTGTCTACCAAGTTTGTTCAAATAAAAGCCCTGGGGTCAAAATTGGCCCCGCCCCAGGGGGTCATTGATTTTCCCTATATGCATATAGTAAAAACTTAAAAAAATCTTCTTTTAAAGAACTCAAAGAGCTAGAGCTAAGATATTTAGCATGAAACATGTTCTAATGGGTGTCTACCAAGTATGTTCAAATAAAAGCCCTGGGGTCAAAACTGGCCACGCCCGGGGGGGTCATTGATTTTCTTTATATGTGTATAGCAAAAACTTAAAAATCTTCTTTGAAAAAACCCAAATAGCTAGAGTTTAGATATTAAGCATGAAACATCTTTAAGAAATATCTACAAAGTTTGTTCAAATAAAAGCCCTGGGGTCAAAACTGGCCCTGCCCCAGGGGTGTCATTGTTTTTAACTATATGTGTATAATAAAAACTTTAAAAAATCTTCTTTTAAAAAACCCAATGAGCTAGAACTTAGATGTTTAGCATGAAACATCTTCTTATGGGTGTCTACCAAGTCTGTTCAAATAAACAAATAAAAGCCCTTGGGTAAAAATTGGCCGGGGGGGGGGGGGGGCTATATACAGGTGAGCGACCTCAGGGCCATCATGGCCCTCTTGTTTTAGTTTTGACCAAAACTTTTGTCTATTTATAAATGCCATCATCGCTCCATGATAAGATACTAGTAACTTGTAGAATATTTCAAGAGCAAGGTACATTTTGTAATCAAAAATGAAAGTAAAAGTGAAACATTAAAGTAAATGATTAAATCATACAATGTATACTTTATAGATGTATCAAGATTGAATTTTTTTTTTTTTTTCAAGAAAATTTTTGAATATAAGGTGTGGAGTTTTAACAAAGATAGTTTCTAAACGAATACATGTACTACACTGCCAAAATAGATTTGAAGAATAGAATGTTGATGAACATAATCTGTGTGACTTATAGTAAGTAAATTTACTAGTTTGTATGTTTTAAATATGTTCAAATATGTCACATATTTAAGTATATAATATAACCAAGGGAATGAAATTCTTTTTGAAGGTGTATTTTCAACAGCATATAGATTTTATGTATATAAAGTTTTACCCTTAATATGCTGGATATCTTTAATGGAATTTTCCAGTTTCACATTTTTGGAATTTTCCATTGTTAAATTTAAGGGATTATATCTGTCGATATGAAACTTTGAAGTTTGTCAGTGAACAGTAAATGGCATGGTCAGACAGCACAGAAGTGTATATATACAGATGGCAAATTAATCACTTATTGCTCATGCAGGGTTAGTGGTAATATGAAAACATTTTTTTATACATTGAAATGTTTTATTTGAAAAAGGATATACACTAATAATGAAAAAAGTGCTGTTTTTTAGTTTTACAACTTTATTCTAAACAGTGGGACCTTTGTGTCTTTGACTTCAAATCGTTTGTCCCTCACAGCTGCTGGTTTAAGTCCTTCACCACTCTGGGTTTGAATCACATCAGAGCCTTTTGAATGTTTTGCTGTGAGGAAGCTATCCAGCAAGCTTAACATCTTCAGTGATTCTACTGAGGTGGCCATTTGTGCCTGAAATATTACAAGGAAGGGCACCTGAGGTCTTTCTCAGTCAGTAAAGCTGGAAAGTTACAATATGACCTATACTGTGTAACAGTTGGTGGGACACAAAACCCAACCCCTAAAAAAGTCCTTAACCTGCTGGATAAGTAAGTAATTGGCCTCGTCACCAGTATTGAGCCATGTCAGTATGTATATCATTACAATCTGATCAGTCTCAATACCACTGGTTGCTCAATTTTTGTATTTTGATATTGAAATTCCTTTATCTCAGAATGGGTTTTACCTAATTTGAAGTTGGATAGATATATTACACAAAGCAGGTTAGGGGTAAAAAAATAATAGTATTTGTAATTCTAAGAACAGATATGTTACATAAAAATATTTTATTGAATAAATACATAAAAATAGATAGATCATGTCCTGTTTATTATTTAAGCTGTTTGTTTTTGCATCAGCCAGACTGATGGAATTTTGTATCTCAAAAATACATATCTTAAAATAATGTATGACCTAGAATAGTTGAAGATATTTAGGATTAATATTCTGCATGTGGATCAATACCCCTTAATTGTATTAAAATTGTCCCCCACGCCCCTCCCCCTCCCTGCTCATTTCTTACACATGAGTACCTGTCCCTAATTTGAACTGTTATATAATGTATAGGACAAATGCTGATATGAACATGATTACTGTCAAATCTATGTGAAACAACTAATGAACAAAGTTGAGTACATTGTAAAGTTAATTATGTCTTCATGGACCACTCTTAAAAAATTGAAAAGATGTTATAACTTGATAGTTTGTCTTTCAGATATGTACCTATGCTCTATCATTTATCACATTTGAAGAGATAATGGTTGTTTTGTAGTGACGGTTTTTTTCCTATTTTAACATCTATTTGAAAGTCCTCATTTACACATGTGTAACTGTATTTATTGGGAAAAGGAAAGTTAAAAAGACTGGCGGCTTTGTTTCGTGTTTGAAGATTACTAGCAGTACGTTATTACATAGGTTTGACTGTAAACTGCCTAACTCTTCATATTTATTATGCTTCTGTGAAACAGTATAGATATCTGACCTTATTTTTTGTTTATTTATTAACATTAAGATAAAAGAAGAAATTTGGTCTTAGTTGCTGTTAAATATTGCTCGACAGAATAAACAAGTGATATGATTTTTTTAACAACCAAAGTAAAGCAGAAAATTTGAACATTGTTATGTGTGTTTTGTTGTTTTATTAATATAGCTTGATAAAGTGCTGTGTCTTTGCAATCAATAAATACACTATCATTGTGTTTTTGTACATATGTCTTAGTTGAACATTGATATTGATTTTTTTAATCCCAAAAGGGAGATAATCATGTTGTAAAATGAACGTAATATATTAAAGAGTTACTGGAAATTGTTCATATACCACGTATATATTTAGATTTCATTGTGATAATTTATCTCTAGATTTTCTCGTATATTTACAATGAGCACATGCATGCATTAATCAGTTGCTAACAACATTTGTTAGTCTTATAAAAATGAATAAAAGTAGATGATTTAAAATCACACTTGTTATTTGACAATTTTGTTTGACGTCTGTCACGTCATATTCATTCCGTCACGTCATTTTCCCGTTCGTTGCTTGCGTGCCTGTAAACTTTGAAACAGTTTTTGATCACCCAGCTTTTTTCATTGAAAACCTACCTAGTAGTATTGGGTTTGAATGTGATATATTTATTAATGCCCATTGCGTAGTATGTAAGAGCACTTTACTCTTTTATGGATTTTGATTAGATAATGTGACATTTTTACAGAAAATTTTGGTCAACTTACTTTTCACTGAACCGTCAAAGTAGTGACGGCTGTAAAAAGTTGCCTCGTACTTGACTTCAGTGTTGTTATATTTTTATTGATGCCAGCACTATTAAGTGAAGAGAATTGAGTCCCTTTCAGTCGGTGCTAGGGGGCGTGAGGGATGTTGCACTTATTCATTTTCCTTCATGTACAGACTGAAACCGAGTCTGCATTTTTTTGTGATTTATTAATTTTTTTATAACTTTGAAATAATAATGGAAATCCATCGATTTTATTGCAAAAGTACATGGTTTGCCATGGAACGTAACTTTTACCCAAAATACATTGCTTGCATTTAGGCAAATTTACATAGTTTGCCTTCTGGGGGCAAAAATACATTGATTGTTTTTGGGCAAAAGTGCATTGCTTGTTTTTGGGCAAAAGTACATTGCTTGTTTTGGGGCAGAAGTACATTGCTTGTTTTTGGGCAGTAGTACATTGCTTGTTTTTGGGCAGTAGTACATATCTTATCATGGATCTTATCTTTATAAATACAGATACATAGCTTGTCATGGATCGTAACTTTTGGATAAAAGTATAATGGCTTATTAGATTTTATACTTCACAACAGCAGGTGTCAAGTGCTGTATGGCAGCTGTTAAAAGTTGCCTCGTACTTGACTTCAGTGTTGTTATATTTTTATTGATGCCAGCACTATTAAGTGTTGAGAATTGAGTCCCGTTCAGCCGGTGCTAGGAGGCGTGAGGGATGTTGCATTTATTCATTAGCCTTCATGTACAGACTCAATCAAACCGAGTCTGCATTTTTCACGTAATCTTTTTGTGATTTATGCTTCCGATGGATCACTTTGTTTCCAGCTTGTTATCTTGACAGAGCCATGTCCAATTATTGACCTCCAAGTATTCAAAGAGGCGTGTTAGGTACAAAAACAAGTAATAATGATGATAATGGTCGAACGTGCTGTATCATAGACGGTTGCTGTGTCTGAATGTGCTTTCCCTCTTTATTCAATTTATCAAATACAATCTCGGACATTTGAGTGTTATAGTCATTTGTCTCTTACCACTGATTCACAAATTACGTGGGTTTGGAAGACCGTCACTTGCATGAAATAGATATTTACTGGTTAGTTAACCAGGAAAGCCTGTTAAGTGGACAAACCGCTTAGATTTGACCAAAATAAAAATGTAAAACCTCGCGAACAAACATGGTCTATATAACGGAAATCGGCGATTTGATACCAATATATTGTCAATATATGGTTTTAAAATTAATGACAGCTTCAAAAACAATACACTTTTAAGATTTAAATTAAAAGGAGAGCAACTTCTTTGTTGATAATATTAATGCATCGGCTCGGATCATTACTCCTGATGTGAATTTTGGCTCGAATTTCCTTCAGATCTAGATTTTGACATAAAATGTTTTATTCCGTTACCAGCACGTTAATGGTAATAAACCCTGGATCCTCGATGGAGAAAGTGGTGTGCATGGAGAGCGTAAGACACCTAACCAGCACTACGTCCCACTAGAAGTGAAATTCTCTTTCTTGATAACTTACTATCACATATCCTTGTCGCTTTTGCGACTCCGTAAAAATGGTATTGCACGGTCTAGTCTGATTCCCTGCGTACTTATAAAATGTACGACAGAAAATCTCCAACGAATTAAGGGAAGTCATCACTGTGCATATTATATATTTTGAAGTGACGTCATTTTCATTATATGAACGCGATAAATGTTAATGTTATACTATAGCCGCGCTTTTTTCACTTCAAACGATCTTTATTTTTGGTATGTGATAAATAGAATATTTAATAAGTGTAATTTCGTTACTAAATTTATTGCACTCGTTGAATAAAATAATATACAGGTTCGCATAATATAATTTAATAAATTCAGCATTAAATTTACACTCATACAATATCCTCTATTTAAGACACCCGGGAACCAGTACTGTGTCTGGGTTCCAAAAAAATGGAGTTTAAAAGATTTAGGTATCAATCTTAATCATTGTTTGAAGAATATGATGTTAAAGTTACAATGATTACTTTGATGTTAATCTGTTAGTATACCTCTGATAAATACTTCGATGTCTGCGGCATTTTAGAAGTGTTTAATTGTTTATTAATTAACTTTTCAATATTAGGCACCTTTTCACTTCAAATGTAAGGCTAGTATGAAGTTTACCACGACATTATGAACATAAAACACAAGGCCATTATGCAAAAAGTATGGCCTGTATGAGAAAACTCGGCTTCAGCTTAAATTTATGACAGTCAAAAGCCCAATAATATGGTGGCTGATTTGTGCTATTCGTGTTTTCGCCCCGCGACCCCGCCAAGCGAAAAGTCGAAAATTAACAAGTTAAAATGGCGGGGGTGCGCAGCGAAAAACACGCTTATATGCGAGGGCGCGGGGCGAAATTTAATAATTAAAACTTCTCCCCGCGGGGGCTCGGAGCGAGATTTAAGAAATAAAACGGCGGGTCGCGAGACGAATACATGCTTATTAGCGGGGTTGCGGGGCGAAGTTTAATAAATAAAACTTCGACCCGCGCCCTCGCTTATAAGCGTGTTTTCGTCCCGCAACCCCACCAAGCAAAAAGTCGATAATTCACAAGTTAAAATGGCGGGAGTGCGCAGCGAAAATACGCTTATAAGTGGGGGCGCTTATTAGCGTGTTTTCGCTTCACGCCCCCGCCGTTTTATTTCTTAAATCTCGCCCCGCGCCCCGCTGCATCTGCTGAAAAATCATTGTTTGAATTTTAAAAAGAGAATACTTCCAAAATCATTGTATGAAATAAAAATGGAAGTTAATTACCCTAAAAGTAAATGGGGCATGTACAAAATCTTTGCTAAACGGATAAAACCTACTAGAAATAATATAATACTTTTTGTTCCGGAACATTTTATTTACAATTTATGCACAATTCACGTGTGTTAAATAACAGAGATTTCTATTTTACACATCTCTTGAGACTAGACCATTTGTTATGGAACCAATATAATTTGCTGTTGATAAATTTTATAAAAAAATATTTCATAAGATATTAAATTTAAATTTAATTTAAGATATAAATGTATACCCTTTAATGTTTGACCATGTGTAATACATGTAGTAAGTGTATCACTACCAGCTTAAACATTTTAATGCGCTCTTTTATTTGTCAAAATGTAAATTACATTGATCATTGGATAGGCCAATTCTTCTATTATTTATATTGAATATCGGTGAAATAGAGCGTTCGGATCTATTCATTCAAACAAGCTGGTTTTGACTTACATGTACAGCCAATCAGCGACGTTTAAATTATTTTGCAATATAATGTAGTAAATCAACACCTTTCTTCTTCCTCTTTTAGACAAACAATACTGCTTGATTTTTGCAAGGGTTGTAAAACAATTTTGTTGTAGACTTTAACCACTACAATACCCTCAGTTAAGGGTTGATTAACAAAATGGAGGATTTTTTTTTTGCATAAATATTTTTCTTGGTTTTTACATGTAAGAATACATGGGCATGTTATAAAGATTTCATATTTTGAAGGTATTCTAGTCTGAATATATATGAAGGGGTTTCTTTTTTTGAATTATTTTTCTAATTGAATTCTTTTTGGAATTTCGAAACCAAATGCTTTTTCAATTTACATATAAAGGCCTATTTGGCATCAAGGCCAAGTTACGTAAATCCTGCTGATATTATTCATCTCATCTCCCTTGGCAGATTGTACTGTACTGATTAAGGCGAGATCACTGCGTATGAGATTGCATCCGTACAAGTAAGTGATAGACTTTCAAATTCTATGCATATCTTCATCATCATTACTTGAAATAACTTGCAAATTATTTTGCCAACAGTATACTTTAAAAAGAACCAGCTTACTAACCCCGCAGAGCGGATTATTTGGATCAGTCAAAGTCCCACTATTTCTACCACTATTGTCAGTAGTATGAGGGACTCATTTCAAAACATTTTTTTTTCGGTCGTTCATTCAATGTTTCGTGTTTTTACTATATTGCCAAAAGCTATTCCACAGGCTTCTTCCACACTTGACATACTCTCTAGTATGAACAAAATTATGTATGGACGTTTTGTGAAACTTTAAACATTTTTTCTGGCTTTTAACATTTGTGTTTTTGTTTTAAGATCAAACCTTTCGCAAGTCTAGTGACTTTGATACTGTGTCTGTAAACATGTTTTTTTAATTCACGTGTGCTTTAGTTACCGTAAACTTCTGTAGTTTAGTGTCTGTGATTTATATAAAAGGTTTTTAGAGATCACTTAATATATGTACACGTAGACTTACAAAATAAACATTTCCAATCTTCTCAATCTATAAATCTTAAATCATTATCGTACTTTATTTGCATTTGTTTACAAAAAAATAACTTCAAGAATAAAAGCCTTGTTTAGTTGTCAATTTACTTAAGTTTTATTTAGTTTTAGTTGTGTGCGTTACGTTATTTATGTACCTGGGTTAAAGATATGACATTCATTTTACCAACAATTTATTTGTTTATTACACCTGAGTGTGATATAATGTATGGGAACATAGAGCGGTATTTTTTCTTTTCTGATAAGACATAGATTGGCTTATTACATTTTGATCAACCCCTGTATGAGTTAACAATAAAACAAATCACCTTAACGGTGTTTTAACTGGTGCATGCAAGATTTCAATGCTAACCTTTAGTGTGCTCTTTCAAATGAAAAATGATATGATTGTTTAAAACTTAAAAAATGACGAAATTAAACGTTCTAGTGATAATCTGTGTTTTAACTGGCGCTTTTATATCACAAGGTAAGCTTATTGTTTAATTGTTGATATGTAATTATTAAATTATAAATATTGATATCAATAAGAGGTTAATAACACGGGAGAGTAGAGCCGAAAGGTGATCTAATCGGCCCGTTAAATAAAATAAAAATGACACGAGGGATTAAAAACTTTTTTAAAAACTAATAAAAAGCTCATAATGATACGAAACTTTGACTAATATTTGTGAAATTCTTGAAGTTTACCATGAAACATTATAGCTTGGTGTTAACCCATTACCGCATGAGAATTTTGTGAAAAATGACTGTTTTCATTGAAAAGTCTCCCGTTACAAGTTCAAATTGCTATAAAACTATAAAAACTGCTTCAATACTAATCAAACTTGGCAACCATTGCCTTTGTAACAACATTTTCCTGTTACCATGGGAACGAGGGGACATCTCAAAATTGCCAAAAATCACTATTTTGTGTTGATTTTTTTCCATCAAAATTTATTTCAAAGTGCTGCAACTTCTTAATAGATTGAGATAGAGTCAAAGGCTTTTCAGTGTTGGTTACACGTTACCTTATGATCGACCTGGGTCATTTTTAGCCTCACACATGTCCAAAATTTTCTTAGCAATGAGGAGTGGGGGGGGGGGGGGGCTGCCGCCCCCTTCAAACCCAAGGGGGCACACCCCCTTCTGGCAACCCCTGATGCATCTTTTGGATAGGGGGCGGTGCCGAAAAAGTGGTCACTATTTTTAAAAAATAAAATCTTTCTCAAACAAGTGTTGGGGGCATAAATAAGGCCTTTTTTCACCATTTGAGACAACAAAAAGGGGGGAGGGGGTGAAAAAGGCGTAGAAAAACGTATATATGGTAATGGGTTAAAGATATATTCCGTGTTTCCTTTTGTCACCATTTGAGACAACAAAAAGGGGGGAGGGGGTGAAAATGGCGTAGAAAAACGTATATATGGTAATGGGTTAAAGAAATATTCCGTGTTTCGTTCAACCCGATCGTGGAAACCTGATTTAAATAGACTATATAAAAAGTCCAAAACCTTCAATTGTTGCCCACAGATATTTTGGCATTATTAGAAACGGCTAAATATTTTCGGTAGGCTAGTTTAAAACATTCTTTCCAGCGTAACAACCGTCCTGGCATAAGTATTATTATAATAAATTCTAAATGCCTCGTGATTTAAAAGTGCAAATAAACACTGGTAAGGTACTACCACATGTATTTGCGGCTGTTTTATTTGATAGTTAGACGTCACTAACAACGCATTTAATTGATATTTTCCGTTGTTTTTCCATATGATGCTAAAAAATATAATGTCTCCAAGGTTTTATCAATATCAGTTGATACAATTTATAGTTGCAATTTTTTGTTCGCCAAATTTTTTTTAACTATGTCCAATGCCATGTTCGGTGGTACAATAGATAATTAAAAAAAGTATTTCTATATAATTGTAATGATGATGTAAGAATTATTTATTACATGCTTCTCGGTGGTTTATAGAAATATATCAGTGATATAAAACTGGTAATTTCACTGTTTTAAACAGTGAAATTATCAATTTGATAATTTCACTGTTTTGAATTTTAGCCCCTTACGTTGTTTCAGTGAAATACCAGCGTGCACAGTACTATGAACCAACTTAATGACGTGACGTCGTAAATGACGTCACGTTGTATTGTTATTTGGCTCGCGTTTCATTCAGTATTAGGTTTAATGTCTTTTTAAAACGTTTCTTTGCATATAATAAAAAGAAAATTTGTTAAGTTTAGTGTAAGATCGAAATATATTTCACCTTGTGAACACCAAAAGTTCATATTTCACTCGTGGCTGCGCCACTCGTGAAATATACCTTTTGGTGCTCACTCGGTGAAATATATTCCGATCTTACACTGAACTAAACAAATATCCTCTATTTAATATATACTGAAAATGAAATAAAACGCGTATTTTCATTTTCCATATTTTCACTGTAAAAATTTATTTTTCACTTCAGTGGAACATATTTTCCGTATTTTCACTGGTGACTTGCCAGACAATATGTTTTCTTTTAAATTCTGCCACACAAAATTTAAGGGAAAGTCTTTCAAATTGTAATGTCAAAAAAAAGAGGAAAATGTATATAATAAGCAGAAAGTTTTTCTAAAAATACAGTGGAACCTGTCTAATCCGAACTCGTTTGGACCAGAAGAAAAGTCCGGATTAGAAAGGTTTCCTGATAAGAAGGTTTTTACATGTATGTACATGATTGTGAAGGGCTTATTTTCATCTTGTAATATGAAAATTATTATATTTCACTCGTTGCTACCGCCACTTATGAAATATTTACTTTCATACCACTCGATGAAAATAAATACTGTATTTATAGAAACAAAACTTAAATATCCTCTCTGTATTACCCCCAACACCTGCTATAACGGTAGTCCTTCCCCTTCACCAGTTACGTAGAAGGTAACATGGAATCCTGTTCCTCTCCTTGCAGATAGCTGTTGTTAATTGCTAGAGGGTTTGTGGCTGATTTTGACGTTTACGTAGACGTTGACCGATATAGTCTCAAACGTGTTCTATTGAGTTGCCATCTGGCGCACGTGCTGGCAAAGAAAGAACATTGATAATATTGTGCCGCAGATGTTCCCGGGTAATGCGTGTGGCGTGTGGTCTTGTATTATTATGCTGCAGTGTCAGTTTCTGACGTTTTTGGAACCTTTAAATGATGAAATGATTCATAACTTAAAAATATATTGTCAAGCTGTCACCTACACTATAATACCGCCCCTACCGTAACGGTCATACTCGTATTCACAGCTATCAACACAACGATCGTTTCGACGTTTAGCGCCGGATTAATATAATCTTGCATTGCGCTAGATAGAGGATAGGGAAATCCAAACCCGACCTGATCAGTTCAATCGGGAACGAGCCTTGGCGATTCCCGATGGAAACGATTGCCCGAGGGTTGGGATTTTCCTATCCTCTATCTAACCCAATGATTGATTATTTTTTTCACTCACCGAGACATATAAATATCAGTGAAAGAGCATTACAAGCGGGGCTTAAAGGCACCTGACTCTATGGTTGACAAAAAGCATTTTACTGTCCAAAAAATGATTTGGCCCCGTGACGTTTCATTGTTGTCAATATAGAGTGTGTAGGAAAACGTAAAGAAGTGCTGCAGGTGGAGTGTGAGATAAGATTTTCCAACACTGCAACTTTTAGTAACATTTACGGATTTTTCTATCCGGTAAGTGAGAAATGCGCTTGTGAGCACTGAATAAATTATATCGCGACTCATCACTAAAATCGACCTTATTTCAACGATCCTGGAGATGGTTACGAGCTATCAGAAGACGTTGGTGACTCACCTAAACCTGTCTATCAGAAAATATTTATGTGTCTCTAACACGTCACTGTGTTACTGTCGATGGTGTAGCATCTGATATTCACTAAGCCCATATTTTAACATTGCTAAAGTGCGATCACTGTCAGCGGCATCATTAGTAATCATTTTCCTAGCGGCAAATTTACGAAATACAGATTGTGTTAGGTTAACATTGACATGTACATGAATAATTTTACAAAATGAAACTGCGTGGTATTAATGCAAAGAGCCTACAATCATTTCATGACGGTGGCATTGATTTGAGCCAGTAGTGTCATAATATAACATAACCCTACACCTTAATACATGTAAATTAATTGGTGTTAGGCTACTATTAATGTTAATTTGTATTTTAATAAAGCAATGCGTATCTTTATCCCGTCAGTGTAGTAATTAAGCTGATGATACTTTACTTGTATATACACGAAATCATGAAATAAAACGAATAATTTGACAACGAGTAAATGTATTTAGTATAAAGCTAGGGCTTTACAATATATTTCCTAATTAAGTTTACTCTATACTATGAATGCAGCCGGTAGATATCAACAGTGTAGACTGTAGAGCCAGGCTTTTCTTATACAGTTTACTGGGTCAGTTCACTCTGTAATTCCCTTCTTACTGGTCCAGGTCAGTATGTATTTCATTTTTTTTAACTGTGCCAGGTCAATCTGTATTTCCTAACTACTAGGTCAGGCAAGTCTGTACTTCCAAAAATACTCGGCCAGGTAAGTTTGTACTTCCTAACTACAACTACTAGCTTGGCTAGGTCATTCTGAACTTTCCAATTGTCAGTATGAACTTTCAAATGTAGGGCTCTGTAACACCGCACGCTGGGGTCAAACGCACTTTGGGGTCCGACCCCTAAGTGCGTTAAACTTCGCACCGCACTTTGGGGTCGAGAAATTGACCCCAAAGTGCGTTAATGTGCTACATATCAACGCACTTTGGGTTCAAGAGGTCTAATGGTGTAATCTGAGTTCTGCTTAAATACTGAGTACTGACTTATTTTCTATCTGCGACATTGGAATATTTGAGGTGGAGTTCAAGATGGCGGTCAATACTTTATGATGCTTAAGTGATAAAAGTTTCATTAATTTTACCACTTGAAATATCTAAAAAAAAAAAATTTTAAATTTGTTGGGAATGAAATAAAATGCAGTTAATATTTTTTCCAAAGAACTATAAATATACTCTATTGCAATGTTCTGGTGAAACATCAAGTTTTTCGATCGGACTATAAATAGTGATTTTTACAAATACATTGTTAAGCTTATCAATAAACTTAAGGGTTTTTGTAAGCTCCGTAACCACCGTTCGTCATAGGCTTTTTTATGGGAAATCTTACATACTTCTTTAGAAAGAGCAAACATGAATTTTATAATGTTAAAATAATGGTATCAGAGAAATGTAAGATGCTTGTTACCTGAATAAAGTAGCGATAAATGTGAAATTATTTGTCATAAAAGAAGTCAAAACACTGTAGTATTTGACTTCCATATAAAATACTAATTCACTATAACTGTACTCATCATTGCCAAAAAGCAACAGATGAAAAAGATGGTTCAGGTAATTGGCCAATGTGTATTTTTTGGATAATATAGAAGAACATCAAAATAAAAAAGCTTTTAAGAAAAACAAATAAAAGCATAATGGGCCTTTAAAACGTTATTTTTAACCCTCGGGGGGATCGATACCCCACAATCCCCTCTATACCCCCAGTGAGAATTTTACATTATTCTGAAGCTCCGCTCTTAATGTGCGACTACTTAAATAGTTGATATTTTTAGTACTGCCTGTACGGACTACTACTTAACTGCATCTATACCTGGTCAAGTTAGTTATATGTCACATTTAGCTAAATAAATGGCTCTTTCAACATATTATCAGGCACATGTTTTACTGAAATGTCTTACTAAGATTTCCCAGAATTTATACCCCTTTGTTAAGACTATCATATTTCTATAAAATGTGTAAACAAAAATACGGGAAAATAATGCATTAAGCTAAAAACAATGGAGTTAATGAAAGGTTTACATTCTTTTAAAATAAGTGGAAAATTTGAGAAAAAATATTTTAAGCTTAATAATTGATACAAATTCTTTATTTGGTGATTTATTCGGTGAAAGTTTTTCACTTACTAATCAAGACCATTTAAATCCCTATTGATTCTACTATAATTCAGGGCACATGTTTTGTGTCTATTTAATACCTTGATTTTTGTTTACCATTGGCTTTGACTACAATATATTATTTAAAACATAATAAACATTAATTTTCTATGACCCCAAAGTGCGGTCGTTTGCCTGATGTTAAAAAATGCATATGTACCTGTTTAACGCACTTTGGGGTCGAAATTGGACCCCAAAATGCGTAACGCACTCTGGGGTCGGACCCCAAAGTACGTAACGCACTTTGGGGTCGGACCCCAAAGTGCGTTTGACCCCAAGGTGCGGTGTTACAGGGCTCCGTCATGATGAACTTTCAAATGTATGGCCAAGTCAGTATGAACTTTCAAATGTAGGACTATGTTATCAGTCTTTAAATATGCAAACTGCAGGGCCAGGTCAGTCTTTTCCTCCAAAGGTTTCGTTTCACTGTAATGTCATTACATCCACTTATCTGTTAAATTATGGGACTCTTGCATAAACAAATTAATAGATTAGGGCACTGGTAAAATAAATCGCCGTCAAGATAGGGTAATTTCAGCGGAGTTTACAAGTTGCTGATTGAAATATGTAATAAAACACAATGATCTTATTTGGTATAGTTTAGCTTTTGAAATATTATAAAAATAACTTTAATTCATCTCTCTTTTAAAATTATTGATTCCCTTCTTGTTTATGCATCTTATATAGATATATATTATTTATTTTTCACAGTGGAATGTCAACCATCAAGTCTCCAAATCGAGCAATCATCATCGGCATGCCACGGACCTTATTCTGATGAAACTACAGTCAATGCAACGTGTAATAATGGTCAGGTGATTGCTATAAACAGGGTCACATTGGGTTCAAAACTGCAATCTACAGGATGTCCTCCGGACTACAATGCGTCGCACGGTTTCTCCGCCTGCTGCACAAACGACCAAACAAATGACTGTACATTCTCGTTGTATCAAGAAAATTATAACTACCATAGAAGATGTAACGGACAACAAACATGTAAGGAACAAACCCAGGTTCAACAAACTACTGGCTGTACTCAAGGATCTTTTACTACACTTAGCCGATACATGTTCATGGAGTATTACTGCATAGAGGGTAAGATTTTATTTCGGCTGCGAAGTAGCAGAGTATTGTATGATTTTTAATAAGACGCATGATCACCAGAAATACAAGTACATAAAAGCATTCACATACACCGGCTTTACACTTCGGGACCCACTTTAAATTTCTTGCTTTATTGAGAAACATTTTTATTTAAATATCCGTCAAAGGGAAAGACAATGTCTTCTTATCTCCATAGTCAATGAACTATACAACTGCTTAGGGTAGTTTACCGAGACTCTGGGGATCAATATGGCTTTGAAGTCATCTCAATTTCACTTGCATACCATGATACTTTCCCGCCTAAATTTAAAAAGGCGCACTGCAGACTGTGGTTGTATATATAAAATCAATCATTTTTTAAACTCTGTCTGTAAATTCATACACATTTCAAAGAGATGGATTAGAGAGGGAGGGATATGTTGAGGTATTTAACTGAAAGATATAACATTGATATTCAGCGTTATTCATTCTTGCTGATGAATGGCTGTCGATGTTATCATTAAAAAGAGGTGAACGGCTGATGACGTTACTAAAATTTTGATGACACTCCAACTTAAATACCCTATAACTTTAACAGAAAAGCGTTTTTGAAGGTATGATTAGGAATATTCAATGACGAAAATTTAATGTTGACGTTTACGAATCGTATGATAAAAGGATTTATTATCATGAGAAAATATAAGTTTTTGTGACTTAAAAATAAAAATGTCACATCACATCGGATAGTGTTGTTATTTTCAGACAAAAATTCACGTGTAGTAAAGCTTGCACAGGGCCAGAAATTTGTTAGTATGCTCCTTTGGATGTTGACTATGAATCCATAACATTGATTTACTCAACACAGTTGGGATACTTATATTAGAAATAGATGAATACTTACCGTCCGTCAAATACTTACCCCCCCCACCTCAAAGTAATCACCTGACGATATACGTTGTTTTAGTCTCGGAATCTTATCTTTGAAGGCTTTTTCAAAGTGTTTTTTTGTTAAATTATACTATGAAGACACTGGGGCATTGCAGAATTCGGGTGTTTGCGCTGAACAAATTTTCGACCTGAAAGGTACTTTTTAGCTTTGGAAACAAAAAGAGGTCACAAAGGGCAAGTTCAGGTAAATAGGGATGCTGGGGGAGCACTTTCCTAGTGGCGTATCTTACATTGGTATAAACCTTACCTTTAGCTTAATTTAGCAACCATTTTGACAGACGTTGATGTTTTAGGCCGACGGGCATGGGGTGCATCTTCAGTGCATTTGAATTTCTCAAACCAACGAATAACTAACGAAGTAGACATTTTATTTTGACCATATCAGTACAAATTTCATCAAAAGTGTCAATTTATGCCAAGTGGACAACGATTCGTAATAGAAGACTGTAATTCAATGTCATACATACTCTTATTTTCTACCAACCATTTTTGTATTACATTAGATAATGTATATAGCGAGCTATAAACACAGCTGAAGTGAACGTATTTTTATAAGTGAGGTATAAGTGTAAAGGTTCTATGTATATCTACCCGATAACCTTCATTCCTTGTGTTTTTTCCCGCAATATTATACAATATAATGTTCTTTTAAACAAATCTCAACAGCCGTAAAAAACATTTAAAAACCTCGCGAGATCTCGTGAATGGCTAACAAAACACAAGGTGTAAACCTTTGTGTTCTTTTATCGTGCATCTACTTTTAAATTGAAAATAGAAAATAAAACAAAATGATGTTTTTTTTATTATTTTTAAAGAAATCATTTCTTTTTAAAAGAATACTGGATAAAAATCACATTATCTAATTATCTGTGTCAATTAACCGCTAAGTATGCTGTGTTCTCACCGCCGATCAGATCAACTCGATCAAGCACGATCAAGCGATCTGGTACCGGTCTAGCTCGGTCTGCATGCGTGATCGAGGGTGGTCGGAGCGGTCTACCTTGGTCGGCATGTCAAAAAGATTCGAGTAGCGATCGAGTAGATAAGCGGTCGAGAAGCGATCGTATAGTGATCGAGTAGAAGATCTAGTTGATCGAGAATAAATCGTGTAACGATCTAGTTTGGTCGGGTATACATCGGGTATACATCTTTTACCCGATCTGTACACGATAATCTCGACTTCTACTCGAGCATTATCCGATCTGGTCGGGTTGAAATCGGGCAACGACCGAGCAGAGGTCCAGTTAGTCTAATTAAGATCGTATATGACTCGGGTATAGGTCTGGGTGATCGAGAAGAAGTCGGGATGTTGGTCGGGTTGTCGTCGAGAAGAAGTCGTAAACATGGTCGACTTGAGGTCGTGTAGGAGTCGTGAATGTGCATTTGATCCAGCTTGGTCGGGCTTCATCGGGGAATTAATGTGATCGGGACGATCGAGTTGATCCGATCGGCGGTGAGAACACAGCTTAAAGGCCAATCTCGTGACGGAATTGTTAACCATTTTGTCAAGATGGCGACGTAGTGCATAACTATCAGTAATGTCTGAAACTTAAAGGTTCATGTTTATGCTCAGTTGTTGCTAAGTCAGGGAAAACATTTATATAGATATTTGTTATGTTTTTCTTTTACATGAATGAAATTTAAATTATAATATACTTGCAGGCAAGTGAACAAGAAATTACAAAAAAATGAACCCAGCTAATATGTAATTTATGGCTCTCATCATATTCAAATATCAATGTTTGTTTCATATTTTGTCTACTCCGCAGACGATAAAATGGTAGAGTTGTGTTCCGCCACGACATCTACACTAACAAGAGAGAACACTACCATCTACATTTGGAACACAGATTTTGAGGTTTCGACCATCAAGCCGTCTGACCCAAGTTGCAACTGTTCCGTGGAGATAGACAACTGTGATGCTTATATTGATATATATAAAATGTACAGAATACTCACGGGAAACGGGTAATATCGTAATTATAATTTTGAAAGAATTTTAATAATGTTATCGCATAACACTGAAAAAGATGTGGCATATATCTTGAGTTAAAATATTGCTGGATCTTAAAGTCATGGAGTAACTTATCCACAAACACTCACTACTAGCATTAGTACTCCTTGAATATTAATAATTTTGCAGTAGCTAGTTTTATTTTGTATCCTATCTGTCAATTACATTGTGGGGTTTTCTTAAAAATTTATCTGCAATATGAGAATTTCTAAAGAATAAATAACTGCTTTTAAGTTTTGAATTGTTATTGACTTTCATTGTTTTATATGCACATATATATAAAGTCTTTCGGTGATTTCTCATCTTAAATTGTGAAGAAAGACATCAGGTGACCCTGAATTAGTACATTATTTCAGAAACTAGCAGGCTAAAAAGTCGTACTATGATCGTTACACTTTTGATGTCACTTTAAACTCAACAAAAATATCAATGCGTTAGTAAATAAAATGCATATCATAAAAATAACATGTTTATATGCGTTTCTCTCGAATTAGCGCAACAGTCATGACAAAGAAAATCATAGCTATATGATAAATAACCTCTTTCAGAAATGGGATGTGCAACCAAACTATCCGGATTGGAAGTGGTGAAGATAGTACCGTCCTGTATGAGTGGACATGTAGTGATAATAAACAAGATATAGAAAACTTCCAGGCACAGGTTACTTATATACTGGTTAACCTAGAAAATACCCGTAACGATACCGACGGCAAGGTCTGGATGGGATTTCAAGGTTTCTGTTTATTCAACTATATTATTTTTTTTTTTGTTAAAAATGCATAAACATATTTCATTCATACAGGTATTTAGGAGTTATTATTTTTCAAAATTTCAACGATAATGTTGTACACTAGAGACGGTAGAATAAAATAGCTTTTTACACTAAAATACATAGATTTATTCTATAAGGACCAAGAAAAAACTTCGACACATCGAAAAATTCGACACATAAAATCTCGACTCATAAATAGGTTTTTATAAGGAATATATAAGGGAAAAAATCGGGACTTTCATTTTGCTTCGACACATCGAGAAAATCGACTAATCGAAGTTCGACTTATAGAAGTTTTACTGTAATTATCAAGAAAAATAAAACCTTATTTTTGAACTAGATTTTGCTAGGCAAAGATCCGCCATACAAAGTCCATGAGAGCCGAAGTCAAGTTTCAGATGAAAATACCCTTACAATGAAACTTTAAACATGAGTTAATAATTTCACTTTTTCATATGATTTCAACGTCACAGTAAAATGTATCACGTCAGCAAAGTTATAAACGGAGCACACGTTTCTTTTTCTTTTGTTGTATTTTTGTATACAAGTCAGATTCACATATACAAACCTATATCAGATGTTTAAATAACAATAATAAATATTTTTGTTTATTTTATGATTATACCAAATAAGATTTCATCAATAAATATATGTGTTCTGTTTTTAGTACATTAATTCACTGACCTTTGAATATCCATTTGTTATTTGATAGCTACACAGAATTCTAACATTACTATCAGCTGTCCGCCTACAACCCAACAATACTGCAAGCAGACGACAACCAGTACAACCATGGTAACCACATCTACAACCACTGAGAATATGACATCAACAACAACGACAGAACCTTCGACAACAACAACAACAACTATTATAACGTCACCAGTTACACACAATGTAACAACTGCAGAAGACAATTCTGATGAAAGGGGTATCGATTTACTGTTGTTGTTGTTGTTTGTTGTTTTGTTTTTTTTTGTTGTTTTTTTTGGGGTGTGGGGGGTATTTTTACCTATTGTTTATTCCATTTCTGCCGTCACATCTACGCTGATGACATCTCTTTTTGTTCCAGATGACTGCTCGGCAAGGAACATCATGAAATCTGTTGTTGTTGTTTTTTTCCAGATGATTTCTTGGCTGTAGTGATTGCTCTAGGAGTGTTGTCGGCCATACTGTTGATTGTTGTTATGATATTATCGTGTTGCCTCTACAGAACATGTCGTACCAAAAGCAACAATGACATAGAAAAGGTAAATCGTACCAAATCGTATGTCATAAGAAATTTCATTCGTTACTAAGTAAATAAAAAGTGTTTTATCTTATATACCATCTAGATGATAAGATATAAGCTCTTGGTTTCTTTTTTTTCTTAAAATATTTTTTTCTATCAGTAATATCGTTAGATAAAAAAATGTATACTAAATCTGCATTATAATTAAAGGGTTCCAGAGGGTGTTATGTGAAATATACGGTAACATATAGTTGTCATAGGAATCTCTAGTGTTTTTATTCTAATCTGATATACTTGATAGTTTCTAGGTTGAGTAGCTGATGATCAAACTCGCAACCTACGAATTGTAGTCAATCAATCAATGTTAACACTGGATCACTGCACCTGCTCTATTTACATGTATTAAAAAAGTTAAGCTATTGAAATAGCAAAACATTTTCCTTTTTAGATTTTACATGTTTAATTATCTTAGGGCAATAACTGGTTAACTCATTTTGAATTTAAAAGGACTTAATACGTTAATGCACTATGGTGACAATACGATCAATTACCATTGTACTGTTTAATATTTCTGAATATAAAGCATTACATATTTACAAATTACTTTCTATTAAAGATAATTTAAATGGTTAAGCAATGAAAAAAAGGAGAAAGGATTGTAATTTGAAACTGCATGTTGAATGCACATATATATTTATTTTTTTAAAAGTCCATTGCTGACATTTAGCAAATTTAATCGAAGTCCATAAATAATTTAAAGAATACTTCCTCATTCCACGATCATAATTTTATTTAATCGATGTCGTCTGCGTGAGCGTTCATTAGCCACTGCTTTACTTCCTAGTCACATGTATTGATTTATTTAATGTAGATCTTTAAATCTTTAATGTTATGTTATTAATTGCTTTTCACAATAATGGTTAATCTAAAAGGGAAGTAAATTTTGTTTTACACGAAAAATAACACACACGGAGTTATCATTCCTTGTCATTCAATCCTTGATTTGTAAAGTGACATAGAGCAACAACTATGAGCAGAAATTGACATACATGTGTTGCAGTTCTGTTAGAAATAAAAGTTTGCTTTAACCCAATTACAGGTTCCCGTGGAGAATAAACCATCCCTGCAACAGCCAGTCATGGTATCCATACCAGAACTGCCCGCTCGTCCAACTTTAAAAGACTTTGCTTGCCAGGTACAACTACACCATGCTATGGAAACAAAAGATCTTCCTGTACCGAACGTCAACTCTCAAATGAATGAAATTCGTATTCAGAGGGCAGAGATTGGCTGCCAAGTAACCTTAACGGAATCAGACATTGTAACTGATTTCATGATGTCTGAAGAAAAGTCAACTCAAACTGAAGTACCATCATTAAAGCATAAAGATAAAGGTGTATCAACAGAAGCAATATTACAGTCTAATGGACAATCTCAAACAGACATGATTAAGACAAAAAGTCAGAAGAGTCAAGCAAATATCAAAACAGAGAAAAATGTTCAAACTACAAGCAGTCAGACGGATATTATCCATCGAGATGAAACAAAACAAGAAAAAGTTAAGCAATCCACAATTGTTCCTGACAAAACACCAATCAAGCCTGTGGCTAATGGAAATATTCAAGCATTTGTAGATGAAGATGAAGCGGCTCCAATCAAAATGGAAAATGTAATTATCAGCAAACATAAGCACAAAAAGAGAACAAAGAAAAAGAAAAGGATTCCAAAAAGTGACGATGAACGTGACATTCGTAATACATCTCCTGATACTCTAGATATAACCAGTGTAGATACAATCAAAGACTCTCCTGCAAACAGAAGATTTTTGTTTACACCGGAAAAGGAAGTATATAAACCGGAACCGGAAATGTCTCAACCAGAAACGGTTGCAGACAGTTATCAAACCGATAATAGTGATACTGAAAGTCCGGATACGCATAGTAGAGAAGTTCGCCCAATTCAGGTAAGGCCATTTAGCCCAACGGTTGCGAAGGAGATTAAACATGTTTACAAAGTTCGCAGCGTGATGGCTAGTGCTTTCTTTACTCAGGAAAAGAATGAGGAAAAGCTGCTACATATGATAAGACGTCAATCCAAGAAGAAACGAGTGAAAAAACGAAAAGATTCACATTGCTAAAACATGATATCATAACAGTATCATACAAACTACTTTGCACGTACTACACATAAACAGAATATACAATAAGGGGCATTTTATTTATAAATATATCGTTTTATTTATTAAAATGATTTCTGATACATGCTTTTGTGGTTAATTTATAAAATGACAAAAGTAATTTGAGATGCACGTCTTGCATGTATTTTCACTTGTTTAACAATGTGTTTTGTATTTTGTATCGAGATTAAGCTGTTATTTTAGTGAAAGAATATAGACGAAGGTTATAAAAAAATGCTTAAGCGTTATCAAAAAAATAGTTCCTTATCAGTATTTCAATATTTGGGTTTTGATTGTTGTTTATTGTTTTTCTTTTTGCATGCACACATTAAACATGACCTTTCATTAAATAAGTTCAACAAAAAGGACAGCTTATAAATTTACGTCCTATGTATATATCGTCTGTATTTATTTTTTTCCTGAAATTATGAGGTAGTTATTGTGTAAATAAAGAGTCAAACATGATGGACCGAATGGGGATACGCCCTTATCGATGTGAGGTTTGGAAAAGAAACATTAGACAGAGGAAACAATGTGGATATAGGCAGGTATTTCCAGTGGTAGTTAGCAAAAAGATCCATGCAATGATACCAATAAACAAAATGTATGATTTACGATTTCCTACGATATAATGGGTGATGGCATTGTATCTTCACGGATTCAACTTCATAAATTCACGATTTCAGTTTCAAAAAAGCGTTGATTTTTGTCGTCGTCGCTTTGGTCACTTTACCTGGTCAAATTTAACAGGTATATTCTGATGAAAGACAAAGAAATTGACACTATCAAACACTGTTAATTCTACTTCCTGAATATTGTCGTTAATGAATAAAAAGAAAACAGTAAATGCCATGTAAATACCATGGTCCCGCAGTGTTAGCTGCCCTGTAAAACTTATTTTAAAAAAAAATCCATAGAAATGATGAATGGTTTTGTCCAGATTGTAAAATGGACAAGTCCTTTTTAAGATGTTTAGTGTGGTAATGGTTAAGGGGAATAATGCAAGTTTTAATTTTATGTTTTTCAATAGGATATCAGTTCATATAATTTATTTGAGAAAAGTCTAAGGCAATATCAAGCAGCGTAATAACGTCATGCTAAGTATGCAACTCATTTTTAAAAGCGCCAGAATGACGTCAACTTAAACTGACATGGGTGGGGGATGAAGATTTATCGAGCATTGATACATGTAAAAAGAATACAGTCCAGTTTGACACGAAAAATTAAATTACTGGAAAAAAGATAAAAAAAATCCTACAAGAAAAAAAGTGTTGAAATTTATTTCTTATTTATATTTCTTTTGTATAATAGTTTTATACCTAAGCAAATGAAGGGTCCGACAATCGGCAGCGGAAAAAACTATCCGTTTCAAAAAAAATAGCGTTAATGGTCTCCCTTCTTTAGTCATGGGAAAATCGAAAAAAATTCGGACTAAGCGGTGTTTATCGGCTATTTAACATAGGTTTGTCGATTTCAAGCGTAAATAGTAACCACTCAGAAGCCTACGGCCTTCGTGGTCAAATTATAGCATCAAAACTCCACACGGGTGTCAGCTGATAAACACCGCTGAGACCAATATTATTTCTTAAATAGCTTGTAAGTACTTACATTCATAAACAATCTTGATATAACACACCATATCATCACACTGATGCTCATAGTACCAAGAGCAACGCTTAATGCAATAATGACATAATTTCTGACGTCATCTGATAATAAAAAAAACACAGAAACAATGATTCAATGGCAAAAGAAACAATCAAGTCTTATTACGTATAATTTATAGCTAAAATTAAGAATAGGGTTTCCAAAAATAGTCAGTTATAAAAATTAGAAATCAAAAAATACATGTAGATGTGGATGTATGATTTTTTAAAAAAACAAAAAGCCACTATGATTTAAAAGTTACTGTTAAAAATATCAACAACAACAATATCTTAAATGGTAGATATCTTCATATTTTATGACGTTGATCAAACTCGTCTCTTGTTTGGCATAATTGATCTGAAGCTTTACTACAGTTGTTTCTTCCCCTAGCGACGACGTTGTAAGATCTGGTTGCGTTGATGTCACGGGAGTGTCTGTAATTGTAGTCGATTCATCTATGGTAGTATCTTAGTCGACTGTTGTTAATATACCGGTAGATGTCTAGATGAAATCAAAGAAGTCGTTGTTGTTTCGGCTGCGACAGATGTGGTTAAATCTGTAAATTGTGTAGAAGTTTCCGTTGTAATTTGTTCACTTGAAGTTGTCTCTAAATCAGTTATGGGCGGGTCAAGATCATCTGATGTTGTAAAGTCAATATCACTTATGCTTATGTAGTTGTGCTTAGATCATCAACTGTTGTATCAGATACTGCAGTTGTCGTTGATAAATCGCCCTTGGTTGTATCAGATTCAGTAGATGTTATCATACTTGTTGGTTCAACTGTGGTGTCTATATCACTAGTTGTTGTTGGAATATCAGTTGAAATAGGAACTGTAGATTGGGAAGAGGTATACGTCTCATCTCTTTTCGTTGTTGTGTCTAATTCTTGAGTCGATGAGAACGTTGAAGCAGTCGACGACGCGGGAGTAGCTGTAATAAAATTTAAAAATCATTTTATAAATACAACATTTGATAGATTGCCATCAAACCTTACAACGGATATTTCTTTTTCATTTAATTCCTTACACAACTTTCAATTCCTTACACAACTTTATCAACCATTTAATTGTTTATATTAATAAACGTAAATTGCATTGTCTTTATACATAATGTAATTGTTTCTTAAATTTTCAAAAGATCATCTATTTATCACACAAAACTAAAGATGGTTATTAATGGTAATACAATAAAATAGTTTCATTTTATTATTATATGTTACTTTATATTGAGACTGATATTTAAAAAGAAAAAAGAAAATATGAGATGAAATGAAATTATTTATGTTTTCTAATTCTTCTGCTTAAGCCGGTGCTAGGGGCGTGGACGGTAGTTTGCACTTGACAGTACCGTCCATGAACAGGCTCAATCAAACCGAGCCGGCATCATTTTCAATTTTGCCGCGTTGGGCTTTCGTTAGGGATTCTTATTTCACTCTATTTTACCTGATCTGGATATAGCAAAGATGTTGACAAATAAAGTTAAACGGTCACGTGACTTTGTCATTGTTTTGAAATGTTCACCAGAAAAATGCACTATTAAGAACTTTAAACACAGAAAATAGTTTGTCTTAAACCTCTGGATCAGCTTAGAGATGCTATAGTTAGACAAATAGAAAGTAGTTGATCATTCAATGGATTTTTAAAAATTTTAATTGTTAGATAAAAAAGCTATATAATAAACTAGTATAATATGATTTAATTTATTCACGTTCGATAATCTTATTGTGTTGACATAAAATGCACATCTTATCATAACATTTATTTAGGGAAATTTATAATTCATATAACTAAAAAAATTAATCACCATTCCACAGTGTTCATTTTAATTACCAATATAGAGAACGAGAAATGACATTTATGTTAAAATTAGTATATAAACTAATATCTTTTTATCCAAAACATTGTTTTACATGTATATTGAAAACATTTCCTTAAAATAAAGCGTTTAATTATCAAATCAAATTGTATCTCCCTAATTTTAATGCTTTAATATGTTCATCGATTTTAAACAATACCGCTCAAGTTTCATAAAACATCACAAAAATGACACATATTTTGCCCATCTACAGTAAAGGTTTGGGTGTATCTATACAAAAAATAAGAATACATGTATAAAATAAAATTACATGTAAATATTTGAAACAAAACATTTTATGCCGTATTTCAAAATAAATGAAATATTTATTATAATAATTTAATAATCATTTTAACATCGGATAATACGAATTTTGAGAAGGTGACAAAGGGCAAGAAAATTTGAAATGTTCTCTGTTAATACAAATAAAACAATATTTGGACAGTCTTTTGTTAACGCTTATACAGTTAAGATATGCCAGCATTCAATCCTATATCTAGGATCTCTTGAATGATTTGTTCATATTCTTTGCGAAGTGTTATATAGATGAGTCGAACTATAACAACGCTTTTCGAATTATTTACAATAGCCATGATGGATACACCACTTCTGAATGAGAGAGGCATGGATAGTGTTAATGTAGCCATCATGGTAAACCTGTTAACTGTAAAGGATACCGCATCACCATTGAAAAACGCATCTTACACTCCTTGTATTTACAACGCACATGTAGCATCATCTATACCAATCTAAGAGAAACAGTACACACTGTCTATTACATTTTAGATCAATATCTAATAGATGATCGTTGATTAGATGATCGTTGATTATCCTGATTTGGTTGTTTGAATAGAACACTCGTCAATGTCAATGTTTGTTTTAAGAATTGGTTGCTCTGATCAAACATTGATTTCAATAGAAAAATTCTTCGCCTTGACTTTAAAATATATTTAATATTTATGTTCGATATATGTGTAATTATATTAAAATTCAAAAGAAAAGGGGCTCCGACGGCCCCATTCGGAATGAAGCAGCTTTCAATGTAGGCGGAACTAGATGTATTCTAGTGAATGTATTCTAGTAAAATATGATAAACAAGATCAACAAGGAAAGGCGGCGTTCAATAAACGCAACCCCCATACGACCCAGTGGCAAGGAGCCCAGGCGGGCCCCAAACAAAAACAGGACAGGGCACGGACAGGTTAATCACTAAAATGATAAATGATTTGTAACTGATAAGAAAACAAATAAAAACGGTTTCCATCATCGTACTGTCAATATTAACAATATAAAATAGTAATATGTGTAATTGAGGTGCTATTTTTTCATAACAACTAAATGACTATTGGTGTGCATTTTATTATACGCCTGTATTTTACTTTTTATTTATTTTACCTTTATAAGTTGAATGCCTATTCAAAAACATGTGTATTGAATGTTAGTAAAAATTCATTAAAAATTGAAAATTGAAACTTACTTTGTGTTGTTATGGAGCACGGCTATCATAGGGACATAGAAGTGTTTCGTTTATAATTTATTTGATCACCACAATGCTGTTTTATAATATATGTTGACCTGGCCTCTCTTTCAAATATTTTTACTAACTGGGGCTTAAATATTTCACTATAATTGTATTATTTTTTTCGATAATAGAGTAAAGTTCTGTTCTAAAACTATTTTTGTTTAGTTCTGCAAGAAAATTTAGTTAATTGTATCTTAAACTATAATAAACAATAAACACAACTTTCAAATAAAAAATAACATGAAATTATGACACAGCAAAAACAAACAAACAAACAAAATAACAAAAACAAAAACACAATAAAAATCACTATACTCTTTTAATCTCCTGAATCAAAATAAGCGAGGCATAGCGGTTGAGATTATAAAATGACGTCCTACTTTTACGACTATTAACGAATCTTACTACTTCCCACTGCTTACATTGATTTTTATTCGTCCGTATAACGAGCATAATACTCTTGACGACTTTATTATACTTGCTAACAAAAACTTAACAATAGACAAAAGATAAAACACAACTAGCCGATCGATTGACCAAATCTACAATGAAAGCAGACAGTATCGAATTAAAAATTGAAAGTGTGACTGAGTGTGTAGGAAAGAAAGTAGCTAAAGACATTAAAGACTTGAGAGATGAACTGTTGAAAGAAATGTATGAAGTTAAACAGCAAATTGGTAGATCGGTAATACAGACTTCTGCTGAAAAAACGATCTCGCCTGAGCCACATAAACAGGATAATTTTGAGAAAGACCTACAAATTAACACAAAAAAGCCTGAAAATAAAACTCGGCCAACAGAAAATCAAAATTCAAAATCTAAATACTCTGCATTTATAGCAGGTGATTCAATGACAGGTATCCTGAGTGCGAACAGAATGTCAGACTTTAATGTGAAAGTAAACATCAAGACTCACTCTGGTGGAAGAATACGCACAATTGAAAATACCTTCATATCAATGAATGATACAGATTCAAATGGAATAAAGGATAAAGATGTAATATTACTTCATGTAGGCACAAATAATATATCTGATGCAGATTCCAGCCAGTACATAGTTGATGAGCTGAAGGATACAATACACACTGTAAAAACCATCAACTCAAAATGTAAAATAATCATTTCTTCAATTCTACCTAGAAGAAACGACAAACTTGTCAACACCATTATATCTGAAACCAACAACAGGTTTAGAGATCTGTGTGCAGATGGTGGTCACCACTATATCAACCATGACTCTGACTTTATCCTGCATGGTACTCCAGACAAGTCGTTGTATAAAGACTATTTACATCTAAATAGAAAGGGTGGAAAACTGTTTGGAACAACCATGAGGAAGGCTATAAACTATGTCCTAGGCATATCTACGATGCCATCTGATGACCATAGCAGTAACAAAATGGACAACAAGTCTCATTTTCAGAAAGGGAGGTTTACAGGGAGGAGAGACGAGAACATGGTCTACATGCCAGTACCAACTTCATGGCTGAGGAATCAGAATTCTTGGGATCGCCGTCGTTAAATAATTGTGAAAGTAATTCATTTCAATATGGAGAAACCAATTTTAATTTGACTAATGAAATTGTAAATGACAATACTTTAAACTATGACTCCAATAAGAATAGTAACTCTTGGTACACGCATTTAAAGGGTTGAACATACTACATCTTAACATTCACTATTTGTACCCAAAATTAGACGAACTTAAAATTATAATTTCAGAACAAAAGATTGATATACTCTGTTTATGTGAAACGTTTCTAAATGTAAATTTTCTAGACAATGAACTACAGTTGGACAATTTTACACTTTTTTCGCAAGGACAGGCCTTCCAATGGAGGCGGTTTAATTATTTATGTTAGAGACTGTTTATCTTTTGTACATAGATCTGATTTAGAAAGTATTTCTATTGAATCCATTTGGCTTGAACTTAAACAGCCTAAATGTAAATCATTATTATTGTGTTATGCATACAGACCACCATCTTCTAAAGTTGAGTGGCTTAATAATTTTGCTATATCCTTAGAAAAATCATTTTTAGAGGAAAAAGAATGTATTGTTATTGGAGATTTTAACTATGATATTTTGAAGCACGATAATTGTTCTAAATCTTGGTTAGATCTAATGCAGTCTGTAAATTTTTCTCAGCTTGTTGAATCTCCTACCAGAGTAACTTCAAGCTCTGCTACATTGATAGATCATGCATTTTCAAACATGCCTCAAAATATAGTCGATGTTTTTGTACCTTCCTTATCCATAAGTGACCATTTTCCAATTTGTCTTACACGCAAACTTTCAAATATCAGTGTTAAAGGTCCCATGCATAAGACAATAACCTTCCGGTCTCTTAAAACACTTTGATGAAAATCGATTTTTAACCGAATTGTCAGAGCAACCCTGGTCAGAAGTAGCATCTGTAGAAAATCAAGATAACTCTATAGATTTGTTCACTGATAAATTTTTGTCTGTCCTTGAAAAACATGCACCAACCAGAAAAAAACACGTAAAGAAGGTCACCCAACCAAACTGGATTAATCAAAACATCCTCGATGCTATTAAAACAAAACACCAGTTTCATAGGGTTAATGACACATATAATTACAACATATGGAAACAACACGTTAGTCTCTCATATATGATTCTAAGCGACAATATTATAATGATACCATCAATAAAAACAAACAAACCCAAAGAAATTATGGACTGGTCTAAATGAATTATCTGGTTACAAATCCAAGGTTCAAACACATTTTATTGATGATGATGATGGCAACCCGGTTTCTGACCCTTTAATCACTGCAAATTTATTCAACAGACAATTTGTGAATCTCCACCAATCCCATCATACCATTAATCAGACTGGTTATGAAAAACCCTGAGCTAGTTGAACTAAATGCATCTAAACTTCAGCATATACCCCTTTTCAAAATACCTAAAATAGAGCTCTCTTATGTGTTGAACCAATTAAAATCGATTGATATTACAAAGTCATGTGGGTCAGATGGTCTCAGTGCAAGGTTTCTAAAGTTATCGGCTCATTATTATTGCTCCCATACTTACCACTATATTCAATAACAGTATTCTTAACAATACATTTCCTAAAGTCATTAAAAATGCAAAAGTCATTCCTATACATAAAAAAGGTCTCTAAAAGTGATAAAAGAAATTATAGGCCAATTTCCATACTTCCCTTGATATTCACTTATTCTTGAACGTTGTCATGTCAGTTCACATTTAAAGCAATACCTTGAGAAAAAAAATCAACTTCTATACCAACGTCAGTCTGGATTCAGGTTCAAATCATTCATGTCAAACAGCATTGATTAGAATTATTGATGATTGGATTACAGCTATTGACAAAAATGAAAATAGTTGGTTCAATTTTCCTTGATCTCTCTAAAGCTTTTGACTTTGTGGATCACTCTATTATTATTGAAAAGCTTAGAATGTATAACCTAGACCCTTCATCAGTTGCTTGGTTTTCCTCCTATTTAGATTGCAGAACCCAACAAAACTTACATATCCGGTTTATATTCAGAGTCAAGTTCAGTAACTACTGGAGTTCCTCAGGGCTCAGTGCTAGGTCCTATACTGTTTTTAATATATATCAATGACCTGCCTTTGTCTATGGAAAAAACAGAAACTGATATTTTTGCTTGATGACACCACCCTTTCAACCTCTGATGTATCCCTAAACAGAGTAGTTGAATCTCTTACTCATTGATCTTTTAAATGCCAACAAATGGTGTGATTTGAATCGCATGTCTATCAATGTTAACAAAACTAAGGTCATGTATATTTCCTCAAAACACAAGCAAAAATTATATTCATGAAAGTAATCCTTGTTATTTTATATAAAACAGAGCAAATTTTCTGTAGCTCTGAAGAAAAATTATTGGGTATTACAATTAATAACACCTTGTCTTGGCAAAGCCATATTGATATTGTTCTTAAAAAGTGTAACTCATTGTTACATTTATTATCACGTATAAAATTATTCATATCTATACCTGTACGTAAAATGTTTTACAATGCATATATTTTACCACATCTTGATTATTGTTGCATAATTTATGGTAACTGTACGTCTTTTCTAGAAGATAAACTCATTAAGTTCCCAAAAGAGAGCTGCAAGACTAATTCTAGACAAAGATTATGACACTCCATCTGCTGAACTTTTTTCTGAACTCCGCTGGATGACCTTTTCACAGAGGGTTGTTTTTCAAAAAGCTATTATGATGTTTAAAATAATAAATAATCAGGCGCCTTCCTATTTATTGAAAAATTTCATTTTATCGTCAGATGTTCATACTCGCATTTTGCGTTCATCATCTGATTTTCAACTTTATACCCCTAGACCAAATACTGAACAATTTCGTAAGTCTTTTGTTTATTCTGGATCTTGTATTTGGAACGGCCTTCCTGATTATATTAAGTCTGCTACATCTGTTAACCATTTTTTAAAACCTTATACTTGAGGTTTTTATCACGCATTGATGTATACAAATTGATAATCTCCTGTATGTTTTTTACATTTATGTATTTTAATAGTTTGAAAATGTTAAATTTATATTGTTCCTTGTTGAGGGCCTCATGGAAGATTGATATGTTTGTTCAAATGAGTTCTCTCGTTAAATAAAGTCTTTATTATTATTATTATTATTATTATTATTATTATTATTAGATAATGATACACTGACTTCTGCAGAAAAAAACCCATTCCGACTGAAACAAAAAATAAATTTTTTATATTCAAAAGACATAAAAATACACGTACATGTATATACATGTACATGTATATGCACTGTGTCTTTGTTTAATCATGCCAATAAATAACTGTTACAAAATATCTTCATGTCTAATAAAATATAATTTAGTACTATAGTAAAAAAGGTGTCCATCATCGTACCGTCACCATAGCATTTAGAGGCAAACACAACATTGTCCGCATCAATATAATGCATCTTCTTTCCAATGTTTACTGTTTACTATTTAAGTATAATTTTGTTTATTTTTACTCTTTAGATTTAGTTTTGACGAATTCGGAACTGCTTCCAATGTTGTCTTCAAGCTTTCCGTTTGTGTCATTTTGGGGCATCTACGTGTAGTACTTTTAACAATTCGTAAACTTTCATCTGTGTTTTCAACATCAGAAGTATCATTGTATGCATCATTTCCGATTAATTCTTTGTTTTATCTGTAGAACCATTTACTTTTATCGACCTTTTTCTTTGTCTTTTTCTAGATAAATCATTCATCGCTTTAGATCTTGTTAAACTTTGACCATTGTCTACAATCGTTGAGTACCTGTTTTCATCATACCGGTAATTGGCAATTATACCAAGCAGAACTTTTATGTCTCTTTCCAACAAACTAAATGGTTCACTCTTGAGTTTAGCATGATGTAGGTGTCTTAAACTCAAATGTGTCTGATTAATCTTAATTACGTATCTTTTCCTTATGTCCGCACTTTGGACAAAAACCTTAGTTTTCTTACTCACGAGAACGGTATATTTGACTTTATGAGGATGTCGGTTTTCGTGACCTAATGGTTTGATGTCATTATCGTAAATATTCTCATCCACACAGTCAGATTCGCTGCTATATAAATCGTGATAACGTCTTGGAAACGATCTTTCTTGTGTGGTGGTTGGAGTCTTCTTATATCTAAAATGATTTCTTTGTGAGCTACTTCTTTCCTTGCTTCTGTTTTATTTAGTTGCACTATCTGGTCTAGATCCGCATATAGTGAAAGCTGCTTCATTCCAAATTTCTTTTGGTATCACATTAATGTCTTTCTTTACTATTACTAGGCTTTGTTCGGGATATATTTCGGAAACAATTGTTGCACTCAGCGGTTCGGTGTTAGTGTTCGGATTTTGAGCAAGAGAATCATCTTTAAAAACCTGAGTTTCAATCCACTGCTCTGTTTACTTGTTATGTGGAACTGCTTTGAGTCCAAAGTATCTCTAGATATCTTGGAATTATCTTGGAAGTTTTGCTTTTTCTATTCTTCCGGCTTCTCCCACACATAACGAAGAAAATTATGTATGGACGTTTGTGACATTTTAAACATTTTTTTTCGCTCTTAACATTTCTATTTTTGTTTTAAGATTATCAAACCTTTCAACAGTCTTTTGACATTCCCAAACTTTCTTTTATAGTTTGTCTGTAAACATTTCTTTTCTAATTCGTGTGCGCTTTAGTTACCGTTAACGTTCTGTGATTTATTAAAAAGGTTTTAAGAGATCACTTAATATAGTTACGCGTAGCCTTATAAAATAAATATTATCAAATCTTCTCAGTCTATAAATCTTTAATCATTATCGTACTTTATTTGCATTTGTGTACAAAAAACAACTTCATGAAAACAAGCATTGTTTTGTTGGCAATTTAGTGAAGTTTTATTTAGTTTAAGTTGTGTGCGCTACATTATATATGTGCCTGGGTTAAAGATATGACATTAACCAACACTTTATTTATTTTTTACGCGTTTGTGTGATATTATACATGAATACATGGAGCCGTTCTATTTTATTTTCTGATAAGATATTGATTGGCTTATTACATTTTGATCAACCCCCTGTATAAGATAACAATAAAACAAGTCTCCTTAACGGTTGCGTGAAGATTTCAATTCTTACCGTTAGTGTCTTTATTCAAATTAAAAATGATATGATTGTTTATAAACTTAAAAATGACGAAATTAAACGTTCAAGTGATAATCTGTGTTTTAACTGGCGCTTTTATATCACAAGGTAAGCTTATTGTTTAATTGTTGATATGCAATTATTTATTATAAAATATTGATATCAATAATAGGTTAATAACACAGGAGAATAGAGCCGAAAGGTGATCTAATCCGCCCGTAAATTAAAAAAAATTGACATGAGGGATTATAAAGCTCATAATGATACGGAACTTTGACTAATATTGGTGATGTTCTAGAAGTTTACCATAAAACATCATAGATTGGTTTTAAAGAAATATTCGGTGTTTCGGACAACCCGATCGTAAGTTGAGAAACCCGTCGATGATCATTTTCAAATATTTGTCAGTGTTTTATTGTAAAACTGATTTAAATAGACAATATAAAAAGCCCAAAAACTTTAATTGTTGTCCACAGATATTTTTGGCATTAAAAGAAACGGCTAAACATTTGAGGTAGGCTGGTTTAAAACATTCTTTCTAGCCTTACAACCGTCCTGACACAAGTATTATTATAATAAATTCTAAAAACCCTCGTGATTTTCAAGTGCAAATAAATACTGATTAGGGACTGCGACATGTATATGCGGCTGTTTTATTTGTCCTTGCGATAAGATAGTTAACAAAGCCTTTTAGGAAACAATAACAACGCACTTTATTGATATTTTCCATTCTTATTATGTTTTCTTTTCATATGATGCTATAATAACATCTAGCATACACTAATGCCACAGGTTTTATCAATATTAGTTGATACAATTTATAATTCAAATTTTTATTCACAATGCACATCGCCATGTTCGGCGTACATAAATATAATAATGATGTAAACTTATCATATTGAGATATTATTGATGAAATAAAATGTGTATTTTATTTTCCGTATTTTCACTGTAAAATTTATTTTTCACTTCAGTGAAACATACTTTCCGTATTTTCACTGATGTCTTGCCTGACTACTTTCTTCTAAATTCTGCCAATACACACACTTTATAGGAAAGTCTTTCAAATTGCAAATTATAAAAAACAGAAAAATGTATATAATAAACTGAAAATTCAAGGGTTTTTTTATCTTGTGGTATCAAACTCCGGCTGCCGGAATATCTAGTTCTCGGGTAAATGTTCAGCGGAAACTCGGCTGAGGGCCGCGATACTACCGTATGTAAACAGTTACCCGAGAGCTAGATATTCCGGTCTGTGACGGCAGCCGGTGTTTGATTCTTCATCTTGCATACTACGCAGAAAAATCATTTCGGAAAGAACTAATATTTTCATTTGATAGTAGCGTTTGAATTTACAACTTAGTTCATATCGTCAAAAGGACGTCATTCTAAGAACGAAATTCATTCACAAAAGGCGCGCGGGAATGACGTCATTTAAACAACGCGACTTGTCTTGCGCGGATTATAATTAAGGATCTTACACCGGCTGCCGGTAAAGATGGGAATATCTAGCTCGAGGGTAACTGTTTACGGCGGTAACGAGGCCGTGCCAAGTTTCAGCTACGCAGTAATTCCAGTAACACCGGATTGTGAAAAAAATGCAAGAATTGTGCAAAAATAACGTCGAATCTGCGCTGAGCTATGACCGAAGCAAGTAGCATTGTTAGTAAAAGGAACACAATATTCTATAGTGAATCAAATTAAAAGGATTTAATAAGCACATACAGCTGCTATGACATTATACTTTAAATGGTATTACAAATATTTCTAGGAATATGTTTACGTTTTTACCTGACTACCATTTTGAAGGCGACTTGTGTGTTTTGTCGATATTAATTAGTATTGAATTAGTATTGAAATAGACTACTAGAGTCAATACTAAAAGGAAGCAAGTTTAATATTATTCGCAAATATTCGAGTAGAATTACCTTTTATGAGGTAGCAACGTTTTTGTTTTTTTTTCAGATTATGGGTAACGAAATTGGCGTTACCTCGAAAAAAAATGTCACTTTTCAACGTGATAACACATGAATAATTTGGAAAATATTTCATTTTTTTTAAATTTGATTGTTCGTTTCGGTTATTAAGGCTTTCTATATATCGCACAATAATGCACAATGCCAGTGTTATTTTCACATTCCTGCACTGGATATACACGTTGATTTAGATAAATTTGATTTTGGATTTAATCTAAAAAAAGAACTGAGTAAGAGTGCAATATCTCTATATAAACATTATAATGTATAGCATATAGCATGACTTCACACCAATTTGACAGAATATAGTGATATTTGTGATTTATAAGGTATAGTAGAATACTTTTAGGCATTTTAACATTATTGATTTTGTAGAAACTTGTTGAGTTTTTATTTGGCTGCAAAGCAGCCGAGTCTTAAATGATTTTGAATAAAACGCGTAATTTACTGCGGAATAACACGATTTATTTTGCGAGTCATCAATAAAAACACAAGTACATAAAACATTCACATACAACAGCCTAACACTTCATGACCAATTTTAAATATATCTGGCTTTGTTGCAAAAAGTTTTTATTTAAATTTTTTTCAAACGGAATGACAATGTTTTCTTATCTCGGCATGCACAACCTCAATAGGTAGGGTCCGGTTAGCCCAATAGGTATAGCGTTGGACTACAAAACGGGCGACCCGGGTTCGATTTCCGGACGGCGCAGGTCACTTTCGTTGTGATTGATCATGAAATCTTTTCTACGGTCATTCGCACTGTGCCTCTGCTCTGGTATGTACAGAAGTTTCTGTCCATTCCGAAAGTGAAGGCAACTAGAACTGTTAAACTGCTTAACAGCCTGCCCAGGAACGATGGGATGGATGAATTGTGCTCTGGTGAATTCAATAAGGTTACTGCCGTGATCCTGAGTGAAAACTACCACCATTTGGACAAAACGTATTTGTGTGAGAGCTCTAAAGACTTGCATTTCAGTGTCATAAAACATCTGAATTTTTCAATATATTCATTTGTTTACTATTAGAAACTAGGAAGCAAGTTCGCTTTCAAGAAATTTATCTCTTAAAGTGTTTTTGTTCCTAATATATCATGAAAACTTAAATAGTCGCCTCTTATATAGTAAAGCGATGTCACGCGTGTGCTGTTATATTTTGGTTTGATTTGATAAAGGGTCTGAAGCCTTTAATGTCTTATAGACTACGTTTATGCTCAAATTTGATGTTTTATCGTTGTTCATTTGCTTATTAAAAGTTTATTTATCGTTTAATCGGGATATTATAAATTAATGTTCAATGTTATGGCAAACTATTACGAGCAACATTACAGTTATTACCATTACGATCCTGGCACATTTCGTTATTGGCTGAAGCGTACCCGTTCTATCACAGTATAAAACCCACAACGAAAAGAATATCTTGATGAAGACTGCATATAAATCCTATGCAAAAATGGGTAATAAAGAGGAGAGCCAGGAGGGAAGAATCACATTTCGATTTTCTTTAAAAAAAAGTTTGAAGTTTATATAACTGCTTAAAAAGTTGAAAACTTACCCTACGATTGACATATACATTCACATGTGCTGTTAAACTTCACATCTGGATGAGCGGAAATTCACATATACTTTTTACAGATGCTCAATTTTGCTATCCATATAGGCCTCTATCCCCACAAATAAGGGGAATCTCCTTAATTCACCTAAAACATCATTATTTGGAGTCTGCTATTTCATACATAATATGGTTTTGCAAAATTTTATATGAATCTTATCAACCTCTTTAGGACAACATATTCCCCATACTTCCACTGAATAAAGCAAAAAAGCTAGGGAATCAAACAGTTTAAGCTTCATTATTATATCGACATGTATTCTTGTAAAAAGACTTAACAAAATGTACATTGCCTTTAATGCATTATCAGAAAGAATCTTAGCTGTTTTAGCAATGTTACCATTTGAAACAAAAGTCACTATAAAACTATTAGTCGATAAAATAATGCATGGGTACAAGGAAACTTTATTTTTAGTCGGTTTATTAATTACAGGAAACATTAGCTAATAAGCTATTTACCTACAATAACAAAGACATAAAACATAATTGTTTACTTACATATAACTGATCTGAAAAGTAAAAACAGTTAAAGCTAGTAGCAACTATAGGCATGAAATAAAAGCAGATTGAGAAGAACTATACAATAAGATGACAAATTAAAGCAAAGTAAAATGACATGCACAGTACATATTGTATTAAAGGGACTAACAGTTTACAGTGTGCGTGTACGCATATCATTGACAACAGAATCTGTTTCCTTTTTTATCATGTTTTTATATAAATATGTTTATTTATATAATTATTTACAGTGACCTGCCAGCCATCGGATCTTCAAATCATACAGTCACCATCGGCATGTCCCGGAGTGTCGTCAGATCCTGATAAAAACTTCGTCAATGCTTCCTGTAGTAATGGTCATGTCGTTGCCATCAAACATGTAACAGTGGGTTCTAAATTACAATCTACAGGTTGTCCTGATTATTACGAAGATACTCACAACTTTTCTGTTTGCTGTACATATGACCAAGCAAATGACTGTCTGTTCCCATTTTATTTCGAAACTTTAACCTATCATGAAGGCTGTAACGGACGACAGAATTGTTACTTGGGAGTACAGAATCAAATTACTGACGCGAGTTGTACAGGAAATCTTACTACTTTAAGTCGTTACATGTTCATTGATTACTACTGCATAGAGGGTAAGATTATATAACGATATTTTTTCATACGTTTAAATTATGTCGGAACAAGTATTTTAAACATAAATGGACAGTGCTTACAACCAAAGATTTTTCAATCTCGGTAATGTATGCACAGATCCCTAACCTAATTCTAATAAGAATTTAACCACAACATATTTGTTAACAAAAGAGCACAATCATGTTCATGTTTATGGTTAAATCTATTGTTATTCAAATGGAAGGTCAGAGTAGGGATCTATCAATTCCTACTCTGTTTAGGAAAACAAGTTTCCTTAACCCTTAGCACACTAAATTTCTTTTAATTAAAATTGGACAAAACCTTTTATCGTTTTTAGGGGAAACTAAGGATAAATAGTTTAATTTGATTTATGCACCTTTAAAATGCACTATAGATGTCTGCCTCTGTTGTTTCTGATTGGTTGTACGAGCTTTAGACATCTCATCATCAACACTGTTTCTGATAAATCAAGACGCATATTTAGCATGTGCTTGTGAATAGAGAGACATACTTGTTCTGTTTTCCGCACGAATTAAAATTACTTACATCACTGCATTCTAGTTACGAATCAAACTCATAAGAACAACTAATCAAACTTCAATGCACCTTGGAAGATACTTCTTGCACAGCACTTGTGTTGTTTAACCCATTGCTTCATGAGCATTTTGTGAAAAATGGCTGTTTTCATTGAAAAGTCTCCCGTTACAAGTTCAAATTGCTATAATACTATAAAAACTGCTTCAACACTAATCAAACTTGGCACAAATGTTGACTGGACCATTGCCCTTGCAACAACATGCTCAGGCTTAAATTTTCTGTTACCATGGCAACGAGGGGACATCTCAAAATTGCCAAAAATCACTATTTTGCGTTGATTTTTTCCATCAAAATTGATTTCAAAGTGCTGCAACTTCTCAATGGATTGAGATAGAGTCAAATGCTTTTCAGCGTTGCTTACACGTTACCTTATGATCAATCTGGGGTCATTTACAGCCTCTCACAAGCCCAAAATTTTCTTGGCGATGAGGGGGACTCCGCCCCCCTTCAAACCCCCCAAACAGAAGGGGGCACATCCCCCTTCTGGCACCCGTCATGTATCCTTTGGATAGGTGGCGGCGCCAAAAAAGTGGTCACTTTTCTAAAGAACATTTCTCAAACAAAAAAGTGTTTGGGGCCTAAATAAGGCATTTCTTCTCCATTTTAGACAACAAAAGGAAGGGGGGGGTGAAAAAGGCGTTTAGAGGCGTTTAAAGGCGTGTATATGAAGTAATGGGTTAACAGAAAATGATGAAAATACTTGAAATTACCCTAAATCGCGTTTTTTCATGTTTAAACATGGCCTGTCATATAAACTTGATGAAAAATGGTTGTTTTGTAGATTTTTTGATTTTTTTCATTAACCCATTGCTTCATGAGCTTTTTGTGAAAAATGGCTGTTTTCATTGAAAAATCTCCCGTTACAAGTTCAAATTGCTATAATACTATAAAAACTGCTTCAACACTAATCAAACTTGGCACAAATGTTGACTGGACCATTGCCCTTGCAACAACATGCTCAGGCTTAAATTTTCTGTTACCATGGCAACGAGGGGACATCTCAAAATTGCCAAAAATCACTATTTTGCGTTGATTTTTTCCATCAAAATTGATTTCAAAGTGCTGCAACTTCTCAATGGATTGAGATAGAGTCAAATGCTTTTCAGCGTTGGTTACACGTTACCTTATGATCAATCTTGGGTCATTTACAGCCTCTCACAAGTCCAAAATTTTCTTGGCGATGAGGGGGACTCCGCCCCCCTTCTGGCAACCCCCCAAACAGAAGGGGGCACATCCCCCTTCTGGCAACCCCCTGATGTATCTTTTGGTTGGGGGGCCGCGCCGAAAAAGAGGTCACTTTTTTAACAACATTTCTCAAACAAAAACAAGTGTTGGGGGCCTAAATAAGGCATTTTTCATCATTTGAGACAACAAAAAGGGGGGGTGAAAAAGGCGTTAAAAGGCGTGTATATGAAGTAATGGGTTAACAGAAAATGATGAAAATACTTGAAATTACCCTAAATCGTGTTTTTTCATGTTTAAACATGGCCTGTCATATAAATTTGAAGAAAAATTGTTGTTTTGTAGATTTTTTTATTTTTTTCATTAACCCATTACTTCATGAGCATTTTGTGAAAAATGGCTGTTTTCATTGAAAAGTCTCCCGTTACAAGTTCAAATTGCTATAATACTATAAAAACTGCTTCAACACTAATCAAACTTGGCACAAATGTTGACTGGACCATTGCCCTTGCAACAACATGCTCAGGCTTAAATTTTCTGTTACCATGGCAACGAGGGGACATCTCAAAATTGCCAAAAATCACTATTTTGCGTTGATTTTTTCCATCAAAATTGATTTCAAAGTGCTGCAACTTCTCAATGGATTGAGATAGAGTCAAATGCTTTTCAGCGTTGCTTACACGTTACCTTATGATCAATCTGGGGTCATTTACAGCCTCTCACAAGCCCAAAATTTTCTTGGCGATGAGGGGGACTCCGCCCCCCTTCAAACCCCCCAAACAGAAGGGGGCACATCCCCCTTCTGGCAACCCCCTGATGTATCTTTTGGTTGGGGGGCCGCGCCGAAAAAGAGGTCACTTTTTTAACAACATTTCTCAAACAAAACCAAGTGTTTGGGGCCTAAATAAGGCATTTTTTCATCATTTGAGACAACAAAAAGGGGGGGGGGGGTGAAAAAGGCGTTAAAAGGCGTGTATATGAAGTAATGGGTTAATGTATTTGGCCGCTCACGGTATCGTTATAATTGAAATTATCAATATATGTTAACATTTAGATTCAAACATTTTGCACCACAGACACTCTTGGGTCTGACCCTGGCCCCCTACTTAATCCACCTTGGTCAACTCTTTGAAGCATACAAGTTTGAATTCTGTCAAAGGTTAATTAAGTATTTTAATGAAACTTAATAATGAAGCATAATTTAGATGGAAATTGAATTGAAATACATTTTTAACATTGACACTAATGCCACATTCGTGTTACAATGTTACAAGTTACAGTTAGGTTGTGTCAGCGTCGCTTACCCCTGGGATTTGGGAACGGGGGAAAAATTTTTCCCCGGGAAAAAGGGCCCAAAAGGGGTAAATTTACCCAGCACCCCTTTACACAAAGATTTTTGGGGTTCGGACAGGGGAAATCCTCGGGGGTTTCAGGCTGTTCCGGGCCGTTGAGACCCGGGGCCGTTTTTGTTTTCTCCCCCGGGGCACTTTTTGGGGAGAGATTTCCGTCAGGGGATATTTTGTTTCATTTAAAAATCTTTGCTCGGAAAGAAAAACAATTTTAAAAAAATTTTATGTTTTTTAAAATTTTTTGTTCCTGTTTTTAAAAATTTTTAAGTGTTCTTTTGTATTATGATCAGTGTAAGTTTTTTTTTTGGTCAAAATTTTTGTTTTTTAAAAATTTCCCAGACGAAAAAAGGGTTTGGGAGTTGTTTTCCCGGGCCACGACACCCTAAAATTTAACAAAAGAAAACACTACGGTCTACATTTGGAACACAGAGTTTGGAGTTTCGTCCATCAGTCCGTTTGACCCAAGCTGCAACTGTTCCGTGGAGATAGACAACTGTGATGCTTATATTGATATATATAAAATGTACAGAATACTCACGGGCAACGGGTAATGTCGAAACTATAATTTTGAAAGAAATTTAGTAATGGTGTCGCATAAAGTTGATAATGATATGCATGTACTTTACCACTTTCTTTTTAAATAAGCTTGATTTCATATGGTGGGTTGCTTCAGCATGGATACGTTTATACTAAATATTATGAAACTTTGGTCTGTGGTCCTGCTTAATCAATAAAAATCATAATTCTTTTATTTTTAATTTTGTTTGTTTGTTTGTTTTGTTGAACTTTGAGTCACATCGAAATTGTTAAAGTCATTCGGCGACAATGATGAAAGACATCAGGTGTCCCTGAATTCGTTCAGGAACGAGCAGGCTAAAAAGTCGTACTATGATCTTTACAATTTTTATGTGACTTCAAACTCAAAACAAATACCGATTCGTAAGTAAATAAAACTGCATATCATAACAATAACATGTTTATATGTGTTCTCTTTCTCTTGAATTTGACCATCAAAATCAGAGCTTATACGACAAATAACTTCTTTCAGAAATGGGGCGTGCAATCAAACTGTTCGGATTGGAAGTGGTGAAAATAGTACTATCCTTTATGAGTGGACATGTAGTGATAACAAACAAGATATAGAAAACTTCCAGGCACAGGTTACTTATATACTGCTTAACCTAGAAATTACCCCTAATCATAGCAAAAGGGAAAGGGCCCTGGATGGGATTTAAAGGTTTCCGTTTTTTAAATATTTTTAAATTTTAAATCCCAAAGGGGTTTTTTTAAATTTTAATTTTTTTTTGTAAAAAACCCAATTTTAAAAATAAAATTATATCTGTTTAAGTTTTTTTGTTGTATTTTCTGGTGTTTTTTATTTTTCTGGCCCTTTTGGGATCTTTGAATCTTTAAATTTGAAAATTATACCCGCCCCCAACCCCGGTGCAAGGGGCGTGGGGGAAATTTTTTGCACGTTTTTTCCTTTACCCCTCATTTACAACCAAAAAACCCCAAATTCTCTGGTAATTTTTGTTTGATTAATGCTTCCGAGGGATCACTTTGTTTCCAGTTTTTTTTCATTGATTTATCCCCTTTCGGATGTTTCTTAAATTCAAAATTTCACCATTGTCATGTTAAATGTTGAATTCTGCTTAAGCCGTTGCTAGGGGGCGTGGACGATAACTTGCACTTACCAGTACCGTCCATGAACAGGCTCAATAAAACCGAGTCTGCAACATTTTCAATTTTGTCGGTGTAAGGCTTTCTTTAGTGATTCTGTATTTCTCTATTTCTATTTGTTTGTTACATACAATTTCAAGTAGCGTTTTAACTATTTAGCAATTATTTTGCGTATGCTAGGGGCGTCCGTATGAAAGGTCGTTGGTTAGGTGGTTGTCGGATACTACATGTCAGAAGGTTATCCAGCTAGCTTTCGTTACGTCGGTGGTTCTACTCAAATGCCCGTTTGTGTCTGAAATAATGTACAGAGGGACACTTGAGGTCTTCCTCCACCAGTAAAGCTGGAAAGCCGCCGTATGACCTATACTGCGTGGATGCGACGTGAAACCCAGACAAAAAAATTATTTGCGCATTCGCCATTCTTTGTTAAAAAATAGAGGATAATTTTATGATTATATCAGATAAGATAACATCAATAAATATGTGTTCTGTTCCTAGTACATTAATTAAGTAACCTTTTGATAATCATTTTTAGTTGTTGTTTTTGTTGTTTAATAGCCAATCAGAATTCTAACATAACTGCCAGCTGTCCGCCTACAACACAACAATACTGCATGCAGACGACAACCAGTACAACAATGAACGTTACCACGGTAACCACATCTACAACCACTGAGAATATGACAACAACAACAACAGAACCTTCGACAACAACAACTACTATTATAACGTCACCAGATACACACAATGTAACAACAGCAGAGGACAATTCTGAAGAAAAAGGTATAGATATTCTGATTTTTATAAAATTTATCAAACTACATGTTCTGTTGTTTATTGTTTATTTCATTTCTGCCGTCACCTCTACGCTGATGTGACGACTGTTCTCATTACTTTTGGCGGAATTCCTCGCATGCCTCTCCGCAGACACAACAGAATCATAATGTTTGCAATGATATTATAGCTTACATCATTCATATTTTTGCCAGTCCCTTTGCAATATATATTAAACACTTGCGTATAACTTTGTCGCAAACGGTAAATGAGATAAATACAGTTTACCATTTCATTAAATATATACTTATAGTTTGTTTTTCAATAATAAAGAGTTTCATAATTGCAGTCATGTTTTTTTTTTCAAATTAACATTACGAAATCTGATTTTGTTCCAGATGACTGTTGTGAGATCTGTTGCCAGATGACTACTCGGCAATTAACATCCCTACATGTGTTTTTGTTATAGATGATTATCCGGCAATTAACATCATGGCATCTGTTTTTGTTCAAAACGACTTTTCGGCAATGAACATCGTGTCATCTTTTATTTTGTTACAGATCACTTCTCCATAATTAACATCCCTACATGTGTTTTTGTTCCAGATGACTATCCGGCAATGAACATCATGACATCTGTTTTTGTTCCAGATGACTGCTTGGCAATTAACATCATGAAATCTCTTGTTGTTGTTTTTTTCCAGATGATTACCTGGCTGTAGTGATTGCTCTAGGAGTGTTGTCGGCCATTCTGTTGATTGTTGTTATGATATTATCGTGTTGCCTCTACAGAACATGTCGTACCAAAAGCAACAATGACATAGAAAAGGTAAATCGTACCAAAATCGTATGTCATAAGAAAATCCATTCGTAACTAAGTAAATAGAAAATAAAAAGTGTTTTATTTTATATACCATCCACATGTAGATGATAAGAAATAAGCTCTTGGATCTCACTTTTTCTTAAAATATTTTATCTGTCAGTAATATCATTTGATAAAAAGTATACTACATATGAATTATTATTAAAGGGTTCCGAGAGGGTATTGTGTGAAATTACACGTTTACATATAGTCGTCATGGTAACCTATATT